>NW_027460280.1:55621368-55678868 GCF_050947875.1 Dermacentor variabilis
TGCGGTCATAGGTTTTGTGGAAACCAAGGCGACCAGCAGTCATGTCGTCGTGAAAAGCCTGCAGGACATGAGCACGTAGAGAGCGTGGCAGGACAGGAACCCAGCGTTGACCTCCCGGGCGCCACAAGAGAGGGATACGGCCGCATCCATGGAGCCCGTGCCTTTACAATACAACGCCATACTGCAACACCACAGATTGAACAGACGACAATACCCACCTCCACAGAAGACCCTCTCACGTGAAGACGCCGTAACATGACGACAACCAGAAACCAACGCACACCCCCATTTAAGCAGACTACACGCAATACACCCTACACTATATTCATAAAAATGTCCCCTTTGTAATGATTACGCCTCCCTATATCACACCACATGGGCGTGCCCCAACGTGAAGGCGGCCCCGCAAATACCCAACCCCACACCCGAGGAGTGGGAGGCCGTATTGACTAGTTCGGACCCTCGTAACCAGCAGCAACTGGTGCGGCAGGCCCGGGAGACAGCAGGAGCCGCAGGAGCCCTGGACTAAGGGCGCGTACCGCACAAGCAGAAAGACACCTGCTTGTGCTTTTTTTTAATAAATGTTTCTCCTCCTCCTCCTCGTCCTCCTCCTCCTCCTGACCGTTAGGGTGATAGAAATGACGGTATAGGACGCAGTTGTCAATGTTAAATTGCGTCAGCTGTCGACGAAGGCGGCCGTTAGGCGGGCGCGAAGCTCCTTGAAGGTGGTCTATGATGCGCCGACAGTAAGAGTCTGCAAGTTGCTGAGATTGGAAGATTCTGTTGTCATGTGTAGGAATCTCCTCTACAGTGGCCAACGAGAAAGCATGTGATGAGGGGTTGCGCGAAAGCTTGTCACGGATGGTAGTTGGAGGTACATTGCACGGTGTCATAGGAAGCGGACAGCGAGAAAACGCGTCGGCATCCTGTTTTTTTTTTCGCACTTGTAGGTAATAGTAAAGTCGTAATCTTGCAGACGAAGGATCCACCGACCAAGTCGTCCAGACAAGTTCTTCAGCGTCGAAAGCCAGCATAATGCATGATGGTCTGTAACTATGGTGAAATGGCGGCCGTGAAGATAAGGTCGAAACTTCTGCACAGACCAAACGATAGCTAGGCATTCCTGCTCCGTGATGGTGTAATTCTTTTCGGCGTTTGTGAGAACGCGACTTGCGTACGCGACGACCCTCTCACCTAAAGTGTCGTCTCGCTGTAAGAGAATGCCACCAATGCCGTGACCACTAGCATTCGTATGCAGGAGGGTAGGAGCAGCTTCATCAAAATGGCGAAGTACTGGTTCAGATACGAGCTTCAGATGGGCGAACGCTGATTCACATTCGGGAGACCACACAAAGGGAACATTAGAACCCAGTAATTTGTGCCGAGGTGACGCTATTGAGGCGAAGTCTCGTATGAATCGACGAAAATAGGAAGTGAAGCCTAAAAAACTGCGCAAATCTTTCGTCTTTTCCGGACGAGGGAAGTGCCGAACTGCCGAAACCTTGTCAGGATCTGGACGAATGCCGTCTTTGCTCACAATGTGACCTAATACCTTGATCGTCTTGCTCGCAAAATGGCATTTCTTGGTGTTTAGCTGAAGTCCAGCGTTGGCAAGGCACGTGAGAGCTTCATCCAGACGTTTCAGGTGCTGAGAGAAGGTTGCCGAGAAAACAACAATATCGTTCAGATATCACAGGCAAGTCTTCCACTTCAGGCCACGAAAAATGGTGTCAATCATGCGCTCGAACGTTGCGGGCGCATTGCAGAGGCCGAAAGGCATGATATTAAACTCGTAGAGCCCGTCTGGTGTCGAAAACGCCGTTTTCTCTTTATCGTCCTCATGCATAGGTATCTGCCAGTAGCCGGAACGCAGATCGAGACTGGAGAAGTACTCGGCACCCTGCAGGGAATGCAAGGCATCGTCTATTCGCGGCATAGGCTATACGTCCTTGCGTGTGATCTTGTCAAGTGCTCGGTAGTCGATACAAAATCGAACAGAGCCGTCTTTTTTACGTAACAAAACAACGGGGGATGACCAAGGGCTAGCAGAGGGGTGTATTATCTTCCGTTGGAGCATGTCGGTGACATTCTCGTCAATGACTTTCCTCTCGGCTAGCGATACGCGATACGGTCTACGGCGCACGATGGATGTGCCATCTGTCTCTATCCGATGCGTTGTAATCGAAGTTTTTCCAACGAATATGAATGCGCGTCAAACGAAGCTTCATGTTTTTGGAGCAAAGCAAGCAACTGTTGTGACTGCGAAGGTGTCAGTTCGGAACTGATGGCGGCTGCAAGAGCTGAAGGAGATGCGGCCTGTCCAGTACAAGAAATTTCAGAGGAAGATGCTTTAAAGGAAACAACAGAGATAGACTCCGATTCAGTGGCGCAAGCCAATGTAGTGCCTTTAGGGATGAGAATATTTTCGGATGTCGGGTTTGTAGCGCAGAGAAGTGCAGAGCCATGATCAAACCGAACCAGCCCTGATGCAAAGGCTACACCTCGCCGCAGTCAGTTACATCAGACGTGACAGTAACAATGCTTTGATGTCGAGGTGGTAGCACGGTATCTTCTGCAGCAAGCAAGTGAAGTGGTGCGTCATCTGCTAGAAGTGAATAGGTCGTGTCGGTCATGTGGAGACGCGTTGCCCACAGCAGATGGAGGCGGAGGAAATGGAAATACGAGCAGTGCAGATGGCGGTAGGTCGAATGGCAGCCGCTTGAGCAGCGAGTAGCGTAGGTCCATCATAGGGGGTCGTAACTTTCCGGAGGCTTGAACACAATGCACGGTGAATAACGGAAACACTAGCACCAGTGTCTATCAAAGCTTCGACTTGTACCCCTTCTACTACAACCAATATCATATTGCACGGACGCGATGGAGGAATTTCTGTCCTGACGTTCGATGCAGCTTTTCCTCCAAAAGCTGCATAATTCAGTTTTTCGGACGACGCTCGGCGAATAGAGAAGCAGGTCGAAGTGGGGACGTAGAGCGGCGAAGGGGTGACGGCGAGTGGCGTCTCGCAGGACGATACGTCGGAACCGTCTCGGATGCTGCAGTAGGTGATGGAGAGCGGCCGCGCGGTGCAGCATAAGGACGGCGTTGGTCAGGCAGGCTCCCTAGACGTTGGAATGTAGCTCCGGGCGAAAAGTCATCCTGTTCGTATGCGTGATATCCGCGACGCTCGTCTTGCTGGCGCTTGCGGCAAAAACGAGCTGTATTGCCACGATAGCCGTAGTAGTAGCGGATGGGACGAAGAGGACGCCACTGCGGATAGCTGGTTTGGGTAGGTGCGCCAGTAGTCATGGAAGCCATGTGGGCCGGCGTTGGTTTTTGAGGCATCGGTGGAACGATGACTGGAGTAACGGCGGCTATTTGTGCGTACGTTGGTGGGGCCCGAGGGGTTAGAGGGTCCGTGTACGCTGCACCAGCCAAGGACGCCAATTCCTCCTTGACAACGCCTCGTAGATTGGTATCCGATACATTAGAAGGCATAGGCCCTGCGGCGAAGCCAAGATACTGTAGCGTCTCACGAATTATTGCGCGGATCATTGCTCGTAACGTGGGGTCGTCGGCTGTAGTGGTTGCAGTGATGTCTGGCTGCAACCGTACTGATTCGAGTTCGTCGAGACGCTGGCAAGTAGCGACGATATCAGCGATGCTAGCGGGGTTCTTGGTGGCTAAGGCATTGAAAGCGACAGCTCCGATGCCTTTGAGGATATGGCGAACCCTGTCTGATTCGGTCATGGCCGTGTTCACGCGTCGACAAAGAGCAAGCACATCCTCGATGTACGACGTATAATTTTCCCCGAGTTGTTGCTTGCGAGTGTCGAGCGTCTTTTTTGCGAGGGCGGAACGAACAGCCGGTGTGCCGAAGATTTGGCGGAGCTGCTGTTTGAAAGCACTCCAGTTCGTGAAATCAACCTCATGGTTGAAAAACCAAGTCTTCGCTACTCCAGTGAGATAAAATGCGACGTGACGTAGCTTGGACGCGTCGTCCCAACGGTTAGCCGAACTCACTCGGTCGTAGTCATCCAACCAATGCTCGACGTCTTCACCGCGAAGTCCAGCAAATAGATGGGGATCACGCTGGTGCCCACTGATAATCCAATACGGAGAGGCTGGGGTAGCCGAGGCCGAGATGGTTGAAGTAGAACTGCCGATTGGCTCGTCCTGCGACATACTCGCGGACAGCTGGCACAATCGGCGACCTGATCGAAGCTCCAGGAGGTTCAGCTGGGAGTCAGAGGACGGAGGACCGTAAAGCGCACTCCACCACTTGTGATGCAGCAGTTTTCCCGACGTTTACGCGTCGGAGATGCGGCGAACCAACCACGCCCAAAGCACCGATCACACAAGAGCGAGCCCCGCCAGCGATCATGAAGAACGCCATATGAACCCCACATGATGATGATCATGTACAGATGACAAAGTGTAGCTTATAAACGCCCATAATATATATATATATATATATATATATATATATATATATATATATATATATATATATATATATATATATATATATATATTTATATATATATATATATATATATATAAGCAGCGCCCGCGTGCGACCTCGTGTTTAGACGCGCAGCACCACAGCCACTAAGCAACTACGGCGGGGCGACATCGATCTAGTCAAAGCTCACCCAGAAGAGCGACGAAAACTGAGCCGCTGTCGTTTGGAATGGCGCATCATTGTCATCGCCTCTCTAAACGGCCGGTGTCGGCGACGCTGCGGCGGAAAAGGAAAAACGTCGTAGCGCCTTCTGGACAGAGGAGCAGTAAACGCGAAATGAGTTTCTTTAATTAATATTGTTTCCGTGTTGCTGTATATAATTTCAGCGGATCATGCTGCGCGAGCAGACTGCGGTACGTGTAATGTCAAGCTAGCTGTCGCTGTAGTACTGCTACGCACTTCGTGAGCACTTTATTGCTCAGGAAGCACAAGTTCGTAAGCAAATAAGTGCTGTAGGACATTCCTTGAATATTGTCGCAGGTTCTACATCGAACGGGCCTTGTCGTTTCAGTTACGCGGAAGACTCGACTGCTGCCGTGGTACGCAATGCATTCTCGAATGCGCGCCAGCTATACCACCGATTTCTCCAGAATCTGTGATGATGGACGTATAAATGGCACCCGTACATAATCCGGGAATTACATGTCGCCCTCGACGCCTGACGACCGCGCTTGTCCCTGTCTTTGTGATTTGAGTGTTTATCGGCCCCATTTCGGCTAATGATGAGTTAGATAAATTTTAACTCAGGCTTTTTTGCAGTGCTTGCGCCTTCAGTGTGACTGCAGCGTCACAGTATTCGGTTTCTTCGTTTTGCCATCGTTATTTTTCCGGTCTTTAGTTTATGTGTGATTGTGTCAGATAATTCTGCAAAACAAAAATAATCGTTCTGACTTAGCACTCTTTGTCTCAATCTGGGTCACTACGTTTATACTTCGAAAGGTCGCCAGACGCTCGCGCGATGCGGGTTGACCGGGGTCACAAAGTAACCTTGCAAGACTAGTCAAAAGAAAGCCCTGGCTTCTACTCTATAAATAAATAAATAATTAAGTAGGTTGTGTGGCCACCCATTCGAGACCGTCACGGACCATCATGTACGCTGTTGGTTCTCATCTTTGAAGAATCCCTGAAGCCGCCTTGCCCGCTGGGCACATCGCCTTCAGGACTATGACATCCGCGTCGTGTAGCGAAACGGACGCCAGCATGATGTCATGCTCTCCCTTGCCTGACGTGATTTTCCGTCCCTTAGCGTCCACCATTTCGTACGTTGATATCGACACTATCGTTTCCGAGCAGCGCAAGGACCACTGTATTGCCTGCCTGATAGAGTTTCTTGCCGGTTCACTAACACAACCAACAACTCGCACGTTGCGTCTTCAAGCTCACCATTTTGCCAACTGTTCGCGATGACCTGCTCCACCGACGCAATTATTCTTGAGACGGCCGCCAGTGGTTTTCAGAAATATCTCAAAGTCTGCGTTCCGAAATCTGCCCATCCCTTCCACGCTGATTCACAGGGTGCACACTCACTAGCTGTCATACTTTACCAACGCCTTCGACAGCGGTACTAGTGGCGAAATATGCACAGCTACGTTGGAAAGTTTGTTCACTCTAGCTCCAATTTCGAACGACGCAAATCTTCACTCAATCAGTCGCCGGGTGGTCTGCAGCCTCTACACTGCCCGGCTCCGCCGTTTGGGTGGGTTGGACGTGTCGGCATCGATTTGTACGGGCCACTTCCCCTGATATCTGCCGGTAACCGCTGGGTCATCGTCACAGTGGACCATATCACGCGATATGCCGAAACCGTCACCCTCCCGCCGTAGCTACAACGCGCGACGTTACCTCGTTCCTGCCTCGCCGTTGTATACTGCGTCACACTCCACCCCAGGAACTGCTCAGTGATCGAGAGCGTTTCGTCTTGGCCAAAGTCATTGAGGCCGTGCTCGATCGGTGTCGCGTTGTTAATCACACAACTACTGCGTACTTCTTAAAAATTGGAAATACTCCATTTTATATTTTATTTTGCGCGGTCGTAGTTCACAAATACTTGGTATAAGCGACTCGATTCGAAAATTTTGCTATTCGAACACCACTTACGAATTTTCATTGTTTTGCCCGTATTCAGTGGAGTTGTGGGGTTATATTACGCGAAACGTCCCAGAGCCCAAAAGTGACCATCGCCGATTTTCGTGGAAAACACTAGGATAGCTGGTTAGTGCACTTGAATGAAGTTTCACCGAAGTCCTTTTATTGAAAAAAATTCCGTGGTGACGTAAGCGCTCTTCCAATGTTCCGTTAAGAAGCCAAAATTGGTCGGAGGTAAACTTTATTAATGAATTGTGAAACAAGGTACAATGATAAATAATATTTTAGAATATTCCACTCTCGTGTTTTTTATGTGACATCATAGGTTCAACACGGGGAATGCGGGAGATGGAACTTCAAGACGATGAGCAAAACGTGAACAAGCTGAATGCAGGAGCCAACGTTTCGACAAGTGGGCTTGTCTTCTTCAAGGCCTTCAAAACCTTGTTCACGTTTTGCTCATCATAGGTTAACACATATAAATTTTGCGCGCTAAATTGCCTCAGTAAAGAAGCAAAAGATTTTGCGTTTTTAGAAACTTTTCATGCAATAATTCTGAACGTTTGAGCGACAGTCATCTTTACTACTTTTCCTCATTGCTATAATTTATGCTAAAATAATATTTGACTAAAAAATCAACTAATTTTCATGAAAATAATTCCGAATTCTGCAGAAAGTAACTTTTGGATGGTGTTCAGACCTAAATTAACCATTAATGCCCTCCACCTAAATATACGCGAAATAGCTCATTATATGCAGATGCACTTCTTCTTGTGATATAGAAATGTTATGTCGAGTAAACAATCCTTGACATGAAAAAAACATTAAAAGCCCTCAACTAATCTCACCGGAAGACGCTCCCGAACTGTGCCTTCCCAACCAAACACTAACAGGCCACATTTGAATTGTTTGGCTGAAAACATCGCTGGAGACATGAACTAGAAGGAAGCAGACAGGACGAGCGCTGACTGCCAACAATTGTTTTTTAGTGTGCATGTACGAATACCTTGCTTGAAAAGCAAGGGGAATTGGGCGAACAAATACAAAACGACCGAAAACATCATCATTAGTCAGGAATTCTGTACTCCTTGTGTATACTATATATTCTGTATATATTCGAGCACGAACAATAAAAGCAATTGTTGGCAGTCAGAGCTCGTCCTGTCGTCTCCTTTCTTCTAGACCGTGTCTTTAGCGCTGTTTTGTACCATGGATGGATAACAACGAGCTCGACTTCAAACCCTCTTAAATTTAATTCTTGCCGTGCTTATAAACTCGTTATGCACAAAATGTGGGCGCATGCTTTTTATCCGTAGTAAATGGCAGTAAAGTAACCGCATACGGCCCCGCAACTGTTGACGGTACGAATGTTGACGGCCCCGCAACTACGTCTTACGATAACACATTAGTGCGATAAATGAAAACCATCACTGCTTCGAGCTCGTCGTCAGGTCCGGATAGTCATCCGACACAAGATATTGTGCGTAGCGCTGATACATTGCATTGTAAGTGAGGCTAAGTTAGCCACCATCTGCCCCTGCAGAAAGGTCACATCTATGGCGTGTTCGCTTACCTGACCGCCCCGAGCCCCACAAATTAGACGTGTCGAACTTACGAGCATCCAACGTTTTCGATGTGTTTATGCTGATGTCAAGTGATACAATACGCGTTCGCTTGGCAAATTGCGACAGTTGGTATGCCAGCCAGAAAATTAACTGCTGGCGCTTACGTGTTTTCCAGTGAAGGCGCAGTTCGGAGGGCCTACCGGTGAGTTTGGTTGTGGAACTTATTTTTCTCGCCCCAAAAAATGGTTACACGGAATAAAATTTCTAATAATAATAATAATAATAATAATAATAATAATAATAATAATAATAATAATAATAATAATAATAATAATAATAATAATAATAATAATATTTGGGGTTTTACGTGCCAAAACCACTTTCTGATTATGAAGCACGCCGTAGTGGAGGACTCCGGAAATTTTGACCACCTGGGGTTCTTTAACGTGCACCTAAATCTAAGCACACGGGTGTTTTCGCATTTCGCCCCCATCGAAATGCGGCCGCAGTGGCCGGGATTCGATTCCGCGACCTCGAATAAAAAAAAATTTCTAGATCACAAGTTGAAAAGTCGGTGTGAATAACGAGCTATCCCGCGTATTTTCATCGAGAGGACTTTAATGCCTTAGGTCTCAACGTCGTTAAAAAGTGAACTTATACAAAATTTGGAAGTTATTTTCTGGAAAAGTGCTTTATTTCCCAGTATAACAATATTTTTAGCACGAACAATAGCAACGGGAAAAAAGTGTAAACGGAAATTGTCGTTGAAACCTTAACGACGCTTAGGCGAAAATTTTTGAAAACGTCCAAGCTTATGCTTCTTAACTCATCAAATAAACGCAGAAAATTAGTAAATGTGTTCACCTACGACTTCATATGAAAGATCCACGACAGCAGAATATTTAAAAGTAAGGTTTGTCATTGTGCATAGTTTCACACTTGATTAAAAATATATATATACCTCCAACCAATTTTTCCTTCATCGCGGGAACTTCACAGAGCGCTTACGTCACCAAAAGTTTCTATGGGAAGTATTCTTTGGTGAAACCTCATTTACAACATCACCAGCAAAGTTAATTTTTCCCCTTGAAAATCGGTGATTAAGGAACGTCCCGTAGAGGTGCCTTAAGGCGCTTTCAAGCTGTTTTTTACCGCTTTTCACCTGAGGGACTCTGAACTGTCGCTGGAAATAAAGTTTTGATTGATTTGATTTGATGGTCACCTTTAGGGTCTGGGGCGTTTCGCGAGGGCTGACCCTAAGAGGAAACGAAGGAAAGATGAAAAAAAAAATGAAGACTAAATTATGGGGTTTTGCGTGCCGAAACCGCGATCTGATTATTAGGTGCGCCGTAGTGGAAAACTCCGGAAATTAGGAATACCTGTGGCTATTTAATGTGCCGTTTAATCTAAGTACACGGGAGTTTTGGCATTTCGCCAGCATCGAAATGCGGAAAGAGGAAGGACGCGTCGACAAACCACGTTCCGCTCTCTCTTGCGACGCACTGCCTAAATTGGCATCCTTTATGAGCATTTCACCATAAAATGGCTGGACAAAGTTTACTGTGATGAACCGGTTCGCGAACCTTTATACCTTCTTATTTATCCAAATGGGCAGTGAACGAGAATGAAATCGGAGCGCGCTGAAACCGAAGCAGAATCAAAGCACTAGTTTTTATCAGTTCGACCCCGTGGTGGCAACAATAAGTTAAGGTGTCGTTGTTACTTGTGAGTTACGCGTTCAGAATAAATATATAACACGAACACTTGCACGTGAAACCCGATTTCTTTAATTGAATAAAATACTCCACATGAAACACTATATTCAAGATTATACGTGACGAGCTATTGCTATCTCTCATGAATAGATGAAATGTTTATATTTAAGAAATCTGTTCCACACGGTTCCATCGTCGTCAGTGTATGCGGAATGTGGAAGGTCCGCATTGCGGCGTCTCGTGCAACCTCAGCCGATGCCAATCGCTGCAAGAGTATCCACAGCAGGATACACAAGCGTTGCTGGGCCCATGCAACGACTACTGCAGAACGGCTATATCGAGCGGACATAAAGATCATCAGCCAGATTTGAGACAACGAGGCCGTCGTCCGCACCAGCCTGGCCGCGACGGGACTGGTGTTCGATAAGACATGTTCAGAAGCTGTCCCAGAGCTAGATGCCTGTCACTGTGCGCCGGCATTTCACTACTTGTGCAGGCTTCAGCAGCCTCTATTCCTTCTTCGACAGTAGAATCTTGAGCTGTACCATCTTCTTTATCTGTAGCAGTTGCTACAAGGTACGTTTAACCTTATATTAAGTAGAGGCATGTCACAGTCCTGAGTGGTCTGTTTTCTTTTATTATCGTCGAAGCTTTCTCGCGGCTCCACAGTATCTTTGGTGGGTTGGAAGTTATGATGCTTGAGTGCTAAACCATCTGCTCAGTCTTACTCGCCGTGGGCTCTGCTAGAGAAGCATCTGCAGTACTTGGGCCCAAATCTGTGTCATCTGCTTCATTGATGTAAGACAGTTTTCTGGATGCCTTTGACTACGAGAAGGCTTCCAGCTGCTGCGGCGTTATTGTTTCTCCCCTTTGCGCAGGACGAAGCCGAACACGGACGGACCCAACAGCTGCTGCCGGTGTCTTTCCCCCGGTTGCGTGGGAACACAAACGGAGTCCTCCTTCACGCCGTCTTCCTCCACCTCGTCGGTGAATGACTGAGTGACGGCATTCAGCCTGTCGTGCTCATCCTGGTAGGCGTGTTCCGCACATGGATGTGTTATTGCATTCAATCTTTCAGACTCGCCCTGCTCTGTATATGCTGCCATCTTGGCAATGAAAAGGTCAAGCATCGGCAAAATGAGTGGAGGCGCAACTTCGAGTACTGCGAGTACATTTTTGCCGAAGCCTCTGAGGCTTGTTGCTCGGAGATGATGAAAGCAAACGCAACTACGTTGGAACTGCTGGTTGTGTAGACGGAGACCCAGAGCCAGGAGCCGCAGATATTCGTTCAGCTCTCCGTGCTCCTGGGCCAGAAGCGCAACCAGTGGTATGGCTTCAATATCGTCGGCATTGCTCACTTCCGCTATCATTACGCTGTTCTGGAGGCGCGCAAGTGCTGTAGCATGGACCAGCGTGATGCCTGCGCCGCTATTAAAAATGCAAGAGATCCTGACCTCAGCAGCCGCTAGGACAGGAGCTCCAGGCGTTTTGCATAAAAACAGCCGTGTTGAAGGTTTATGCGGCGTGGATGATGACCTCGCAGGCTGTCTTGTCGAAGGTGTGGGTGAGCTGCAGAGCAGTGCCACGAATACTGGAGTTTTGGCACCCAGGGAAGGGCGACCTTGCGTCGGCGGCGGCGAACGGCAACCAACGACGTCATTTCGGCACCCGGGCGCGAACAAGGTCTCAACCAGCTGCGGATTGCTTGAAGTTGCTGCGTTCCAAGCCTTGCACTCGGCCCGTTGTAAGGACCGCAAGACTTGTCTCCAAGGCCCTGGTTGATCCGATAGCTCCTGAATGTCAGGCATGCTGGTCCGAGCTTCAGCACTTTGGCGATGCGCTGACGCAGATCGATGTTGCTGCCGAGGAAGGTGCAGCTTGGCCTTCCTGATAAGCATGATCAATAGCGGCAGGTGCAGGTCGCTGTCACTAGAGGAGGCCTCGACGAACACAGCGGTAAAGATTCCGCTAGATCACAGCGCCTATTTAGCAGGCTCGTAATGCGCGAACGTGTGTCGTTCTCGTTGCCAAGAAAGGCGCCATTCAGCCGTCTTGACAAGCCCGATCCAAAGATGCAGTTGATGGCCGTCGTCACTTGCAGTTGCTTCGGTGTTTGTGGCGAAATGGTTTCTTGTAGTTAGTTCTGGCTGCGTAAGCTCGTGGGTGATGCGCTGAAGGTGTGGCCGCCGGCGAGATCGCCTAGAGAGATTCGTGCTTTTCTAGACCGACTGTGCAGAACGGCGGTTCAGTGAACGATCTACAATTCCATGAGGACACGCGGCAGCATTTCTTTCTCCTCGCGGTACGCCACGCGACAAATGTGCGAATACGAGCCACAGAAATTTGGCTGCGTTCACACTTGGTCTCGTAGCAGGCGGAAGCGGAAAAAACTTGACAAAATCCGCCCGCCTAGGCGGAGAAACGGGTGCAAAAACCAGGCGGTGAAAAAATCGGTCTCGGAGCGATTTTTTCGCCAAAGCGAAGCGGAAAGACGTTCCGCTTTACCGGAAGCTGCAATTGCATGTAAACATCGGTGGTAAAATTTAGCATTTTTCCATTGCTCATTGTCTATATTTAGGAAAAAGCAACTACCTAAAAACTATCGAAAACTACGTCTTCTTTATCTTCCATGGTAGACTAAAGTTGAAAGACGACACGCGCAGTTGTGTGAAATTATAACTGATGGGTAAATGAACGAACGTATGTCTGGAAATAATGTGCTGAACAGCGCCACTAGGCGGACAAACGTACGCAAACTAGATGGATGTGGGCGAAAGCGCCGGTGTTTTCCGCTGCAGTGGCGAAACAAATGTGAACATCTTGTACATGCGCGGAAAAAGACTTTCCGGCCGCTTTGGCTTTTCTGCCCGCTTGCCGTTTCCCAAGTGTGAACGTAGCCTAAGAGTCCATCATCGTCATTATCATCAGGTGTGCAAATTCATTCGTCCTTTATTTGCGTGTATTTGTCTGTCTTGCATAAGTACTTTACTTTCGCAATTCTTCACTTGTTTTTCGCATCTGAGAGAAGGTTTCTACCTATATATGATGAAAAGGAAACAAACAAGCTAACAGCCATAACGTTCATGTGGTATGTCTGAAGGGAACCCTAATGCATGTTGTAGCGACGTCCGTGAGACAGTCATAGGTCAGGGTGCGTCATTGAAGTGGACGCTACAATAACAGCAGACGAAGAAATTGCTGCGTTAGTTTTATGCGGTTGGTTTTCACTTTATGGCGAGTTTTTTCATCAAATCAGATAGTGTGAACAATCAGCGGGTAAGATAGGTATTCGCGTAGTATTGAGCTAGCTGTCCCTGTTAGAGCTGCATCATTGGTGCCTATCTGTCAGTTCCCTCTTTGCCGCGTGAGCAGTTGGGTGCAGTAGGAAATTGTGGCAAACCATTGTAGATATTGTTTTGGTATGGTCGGTTCAAGTATCAATTATTATCTGCTGTCATAGTTTTTTTCTCTTTTCCTTTTTGTGGGTGATTATTTTCCTCCCGATTATCGCTGTCATCAGTATATCTCTCGGTGCAATGCACGCCTACTAGACTAAGTGCGATATTCTTTTACTATTCTCGCGTATTCTATAGCGAAGCAGTCTCGTCTGATCAGTTGCAAGAAAGTCGCGAATATTGTTGTACACATCGAATGTACTACCCACCATTGTTGCTTATTGGCTTCGTCGTTATGCTACTAAGCACGAGGTCACGGGAAGAAAACATGGCCGCGGTGGCGGCCGCATTTGTATGGGCGCCAAATGCAGAAACGCCCATGTACCGTGTATTGGGAGAATGTTAAAGAACCCGAAGTGGTCCAACTTAATCTGGAGTCCCCATTACGGCGTGCCACATATTCTGGTCGTGTTTTTGGCAAGTAAATCCGCAGAACTAAAATAAAGATGCATGCGAACGCCAGCGCTTAATCTGGAATGTACAGTGAACGATGCATTCGTGATCTTCACGAAACGGACGCTGTACTCTATCCGATACGCGCGCGAGCGAATTCCGAAACCACAGCGTCTGCTGCGTAGATCGGTTGCTTGCCAAGCCTTCTTTTGATGTCGCCAGAGTTGCAGTTGAAAAACAAATTTCGAGAGCACTGTTGCGTGCCGTTCTGCACACCCAGAAGATGGAAGAGTCGTCAGGAATCATTCTATCGTTTCCCTAATGACAGTGAAGCAAAGAGCAAACCAAAAAGCTATGGACCCAGAAACTGTGGATGGGCAAGTCCATAGCGGCTGTCACGGTTGGATGCGTGCGGCGATTTTCAGAGAGATGATTCTTTTCTTTTTCGGCAAGTAAGAGAGCCTACAAGATTTCTTGCTTTTCATCGATGGCGAAGAGCTTTAGGTAAATTGATGTGCAGCTAAGGCTTCTAATTATTTTGCTTTCTAGAGTCGCCTACGTTGCTCCGGTTATAAATATGCAATCGTTCTGCCTTTCCACATGAAGCACAAGTAGACACAGCTGTCGCTACTTTGGCATGATTAGTGACCTTTACTGGGATCAGCCGTGGTATTCCGCATTAATCTCGCTCCGCTATTACCGAGAACGGGAGTTGTGCAGAATGTTTAAGCAATAACAGATTTTAGATTATACGAAAGCCATAGCATGAGTGTGTAGCATACTTCCTTTATAACATTTTCCAGTACGTTTTCGAAGTTCTTGGTCACATTGTCCGCAAACATTGGCAACCGGATGCGTCGTGCAGACGATCTCTGAGCCAGCATGGCGAGGTACGGGCGCCTCGGACGAAGTGAATTATACACAGGCGACTAATTTGCGCTTTCAAAATTATTTCACGGTTATTTCTAGCAGACAACAGGATCACGCTGCAGAATTACTTTGGTTCACAGATAGTTGTGTCAATCCTGCGTTTTACGTAGAGCCGAGTGTGTTAATTTGCGGACAGTTGGTACACGATAAGGTACCTGGGCAGCGGCGTTCAATTTGAACCAGCAATATCAACGTGTTGTTCTGATCAGTGTGTAACATATCAGGAATGCCGCGTTTATATGGCACAGCTCTGGCATTTACAGCGCCAGGTAGGTCGCTTGCACTTTTTTTTATTTATTTATTTCATGTCCCCTCAGGGCCATTGGCATTGGAGAGGGGAGTGGTTACAGGCATACAAAACAAGAAAAAATATCAAATGTGATACAAGGAATAAGAGTATTCCAAGAAAAAGTTAACAGGTGTGTCTACTCATACAGTATTAGCTAAGGCGTTCTTGAAAAGCTGGTAATCTTTGATGGTGGCTGTCAGTGCGGGAATAGTCTCCCGGATCGAGCCTGTTTTTATTGCACCGTCACCGGACCCATTCGACTCTGGATGCGAGAAATCGACCGAGGAGACACGCGAAACCGGTGTGAAGCCAAGGGAATCTGCGTTTGTAGGTGAATATTTATTGAAATAAGGTAAGTTAGGTAGAGCTGATTGCTTCATTGCATTGTTATGTACAGAATAAAGTCAGTTATTGGCATATTGATAGGACCAGTATACAGGTAGGTACATGTGGCTACATAAGCTGATTTGTCGACTTCTCGATTGTTTCGTTGGCTGCTGAATGAGAAACACTACTACACACACCAAACACACCAGAATCACGACATGTCTTGGCAGCTGTAGCCTGTAGCCAGCTGTAGCCTAAAGCCATGTCAGCTGGCTTTAGGCTACAGAAGCCATTTCCTACGAACGACCATGAGAGTGGCTGGAGCAATCGCTTGAAACTTTTCCGACGCTATTTTCGACCGCATCGAAGGTGCTACAATTTCTTGACGAACGGGACTGCACCGTCGGCCCCTTCTTCGTTTCACAGTCACAGCGGCACCGCGCACGAACAGAAGTCCACGTAGGACGCATTAAGCCGTTCTATGGGCGCTAAGGAAATTCAGAGTCGTAGTTCTTATTTTTCTTATTTGTTACATGCCTTGTTGTTTAATTTTTGTCCGTACTTGCTTCGTTTACATGTTTGGCTTTCATGGGGCGCTGTAAGGCAAAATTATTCCACTCTGATTTTTATTTCAATCTCTGGACTTCAAATTTATGTAACCGCCGATACAAGCACAGGCAGAGACCCGCAAAGTTGTTTCAACAGCCTCACCACTTTCTATGGATCTATCAGAGACAAACATTCAGTGTGTACCTAGGTCTATGTCTCTACGTTTGCTCCTAGATGTCAGTAGACGTTGGCGCGATGCGGGTCCACTGCTGTCACAAACACACTTTGGAGGGTTTATCAAATGAAAGCGTCAGGGGTACTAAAAATGAAAAAAAAAGATAAAGAATGTATAAATCGACCGAGCGAATAACGACGGCTATTTCACTGACGGCGTTAACGAAGGCATGCCAGTCACGTCATTACGATAATTGCGGTACCATGACAACACGAGAGCAGGGACACGACTATTGGTAAGACGACAAGAATGATGACGTCGTACACCGGTGACAGCATGATTGTTTCCACGTCATTGACTTCGAGGTCACATCCCCGTTGCAGACAAGTGCAGATTTCCGACGAATTCTTCCTTTGCCAAGAATGTTATGAGAATTATAGACAAGATGATGATGCCTGCAAGAGACGCCACAAAATTTGCACACAATTATCTTAGCAGCACTCGTCGATGAAAAACTTGGATACCTCTCTTATTGCGAAGTGTAAATCGCCTATAGAAATTTAATGGCCACTGCTTAGTGGTGTTCGTCTTCAGTGCGGAGCCTTCAGATGCTTTCCAAGTCAAATTAGTATCTATATTTTGTCCCGGATGAATACTTATTTTACTCAAATTTTGATTACTATTTCCTCCTTTCTTTTATGGCTTCACCAACGCGTGTCAGTTTGATTGTGTCATATGCTGTAAAGCTTCACAAGAAAAGCAATAAGCTATAGCAGATTGTCAGATCAAGATTACCCCCAAAATACTACAGACCTGTGCAACGTTGCAGCCCAGTTTACAGCAAACCGTTTATTTCGAGCTATTGCAAATAAAGAAAGTTTAGTACTGTATAAGTAGAGCTTCCATTTTAAACGTTGTCTGTGAATATATTTAAGTAAGAGTAAACCTCCTACTTTAAGAAATTCATGCTAAATTCTGGAAGTAGTAACTCCTTGTCACAAAGTTCACTTTGGGCAGTTAGTAACGGCGCCGATTTTTGCCGTTACAACCCAATGGACGTGGTGCATACCACTGGTACAGCTGTAAATGCACTAACATTAATGAACGATAGATAGTGATTGCACCGGCATATCGTGGCATTTGCTGCCGAACTATGTTAGTGGAGTCATTTTTGTTTATAAGCAGTGCATCTATTGCCAAGAAATAATGAGATCGCGTCTCTTCTAAACGTGCGTATTACCGACACGTATACGAAAAAAAAAAGAACGCAGAAAAGGAAGATCGTATTGTCACACAGTTTAGTAATACTTATAACACCATCAAATAAGGGCCCCTAGGTTCGCGACAGAAACATCAGTTTGCGTGTAATAAAGACAGCACTACCGACTACAGACTGAAAGAACCCCGAATACACGCAAAATTCCCGCGCGACTGGCCGCTCGAGGTACGGTGTTTGCGGGCTTATTTCGCCCTAGTAAAAACAATATTATGTAGCACTTATTAAGAAACAGAAAGCTGCGTCGGGAGTTTTTCATGCAGCTCTACAATTTTCTCATTGACACTTCTAATCTAACTATAATATTTAAGAAGTTGATAAAGTTATTAGGACTAATTATGTAATTAGGCGGAATTCAAAATATTAAGCTGAGTATCGACAAACGGCGGCAAACAATATTTTGGGTCTGTCCCACTACATTGCATTTGTATATTTTTATATCTTGGTGCATGATAGTTGTGACATCCTGTAGTGTCATTATGGTAGACACTCCTGAGGCCTGTTTCCTGAGCATATGCATCTATTTTTCCATATTATTATGATGATAATGATGTGGATGATCGTGATGAACCTTCAAAATACGGCATGGCACCACAAGGGGGCAGAGCTAAGAATAGGGTGATTGCAAGCACGGATAATTTCAGTATCGAATGACGAACTAGAAAAACTGTAACTTGGTACGAACAGCTAGATGGCTTATTGATTACAGGTATAATAGTCAATTTCTTCTTCTTCTTCATTTATTATTATTTTTATTG
The DNA here is from genome assembly GCF_050947875.1 of Dermacentor variabilis. NCBI lineage: Eukaryota > Metazoa > Arthropoda > Arachnida > Ixodida > Ixodidae > Dermacentor > Dermacentor variabilis. Next base: position 55,639,408 of record NW_027460280.1, read on the forward strand.
GCATGGAGATATTCCTAAACAGCTTGGAAATATTCCCTTCGTTGCGCGAAAGTGATCGTGTGGTGCTTGTGCGCATCGCGATGCACGAATACAGTGTCAACCATAAGTAACGGTGTCGTCGTTACTTGGGTTAGCGCGGTCAGCATACAAAGACAACCCCGAGATTGCGCAAGAAAACCTACTGCTTTAATAACATCAAATAAACCAAATCAAGCAAAACCTTCAATATCATTCGCCGCGAGTGCACTAAGATATCACTGGTCATGGTGAATTATTGCAAATAAATTGAGAAAATGTTTATGACAAAGAAGTCTGGTCCACCCGTCCCATCGTCGTCAATGTATGCGGAACGTTGCAGATCTTCCCTCCGTCGTCTATTCCAACCGCCTGCTATTGACGTCACTGCACGAGCGCGCACAGAGGGAACCCCAAGCAGCGTTGGGCCCACGCAACGACGATGGTACGACTGCAACGCCGAGGCAGTGCGCAAGATGATACCAGAGCATGGAAGGATCACCAGCCAGATCAAGGACAAACAGACCGTCGTTCGCTGCGGCGTGCAGCTTGATCAATTCAGCCTCAGCATCTCTCTCCCTACGGGGAAGTACTGGTAACGTGTCACAAGTGGGTTTCTTGAGACTCATTACCTTAATCGGTGGCTTGCCCGATGTTTTTCCGACGCTTACGACAACACCGCCAGACGTCGCGCACTCTTCGTAGGCATTCACACCATTCATATTGAGAAGGGACGGCGAGCGCGGGGCTATGACAATGCTCGCGTCGCCATCATCTTCTTCAGGACCAGTCTCGTGAAAAAAGCCGGGGAAAGGTGTCGGAGTCTTGTCAGTTGTAGTTGGCGATCGCGTCATCTGGTCGTTGTCGTTACCCTCTTGCACTACTGAATCTCTCTTCTTCCTGTACTTCAACGAGCCATGGACTTTCAGGGGTGGAGAATCATCCTTCTGGGTCGGTGCACAATACTCCTCATTGTCATCATTGCTACCGTTGTAGTAGCTGCACGGCTGGGGTATTTCGCATAGGTCGAAGCTAAGCTCGGGCGGTCCTGACAGGAGGCGCAGGTGTCTTTCCTCGAGTTCCGTGCGAGCAGACATGGAGCCTTCTGCCCCGTCGTCTTCCACCACTTCGTCTTTGAGGGACTGCGTGACTGCGTTAAGCCTGTCCTGTTCATCCTTGTTGACGTCTGCTGCATATGGCAGTATTACTGCACTCATCGTTTTCTCTTCATCCTTCTCCGTGTGTCTTGCCATCCTGGCAAGGAAAAGTTCGACGCCCTGCTTAACGAGTGGAAGCGCAAGTTTGAGTGCGACCAAGACCTTATTGCCTATACTTCTGCGGTGGTTCGCTAGGAAGCAGTGGACCCAAATATAGCGGCGTTGGAGCCGCTGGTGAAGCAGGTCGAGAACCAAGCCCAGTAGAAAATGCGTGCCCAGCTGGTGGCCCTCCTGAGGCAAAAGAGCAATCACTGGGAGGACCTCAGCAGCGTCGCAATTCCTCACTTGTGCAAACACTACGTCATCCAGTAGGCATGCAGCTGAAGCAGCATGGTCTAGTGCAGCGCACAAGCAGGTGTTGTCAAAAGTGTAAGGGATCCTTTTGTCAGCACCAGGAAAAGGAAATGGTCGAGGCGTGACGCAGGAAATGATCCGGTCTAGCGGCTTATTGTGAGATGACCTTCCAGGTTTGCTTGGCGTCAGGAACTGTACAGCGGCTCCTGTGAACTGTGAGCTGTACAGCGGCTCCAGCAATCCGGAAGCCTTCGCAGCCAACGAAAGGTCACCGTGAGCTGGGGGCAGCGAGCGGTAACCAGTCACATCAATGCGGCATAAGGACACGGAGAAGCGCGCAACACGCTGTTTGTTGCTCGAAATCGCTGCGGACGAAGATCTGTACACAGGGAGTTTTGAGGGCTGCAGCACATGACCCGATTGCATGGTGCTTTCCAGTAGTTCCGGAGTGTCCAGCATACTAATCCGTGCGTCAGCACCTTGGTGATGCGCTGTCGCCGAACGTTGTTGCTGCCGAGGGAGGCGCCGCTCAGCCGTCGTGAGGAGCAGGATCCACAGATGCAGCATCTGGTCGTCGTCACAAGCAGTGGCCTCGGTGTACGTAGCGAAAAGGATTCCTGAAGCTAATTGTTCTGCGCGAGCCCGTTGGTGATCAGCTGACGTAGGTCGTCGTCGCTGCCGAGAACGCCGAGGCGGTCCTTCTCGATCGCTCTTTCCGGGTGGGTTGGGGCCGAGCACCGAAGCCCCGGACGGTCCCGGCGTGTCACGAAAGCCCGCCGAACGTAGTAGTTCTTCCTGCAACTGTGAAGCGGCTTCGACTACGCCAACGCATGTTATTCTTCGTCGAAATTCAGGCACTGCGGATCCCCTGGCCATCGTGATACAGACCGCTGCCTGAATTGATCTCGTGCAACCTAATTCCACTTGAATGAATGCTACTTGCTTGTCTGACTGGGACGTTACTGAGGCTGGAAGATGGCGACCTACGCTTCCTTCTCGCTATCTTCTCTGACCGTGCGTGAGCTGACGAGGAAACACTTCTTTCTCATTGCGCAGCGCCGCGTGCTCGGCTGTGAAAAAGTAAAGGCAATGAAGAGGCTTCGAAAATTGCTTGCTCTGTTATATGTATGTTATATTTCCTTATGGGTGTATTTATTTACACGCGATGATTAAAATGTTTGCAGCTGCATGCGACTACAAAAAAAAAAACAACGTGCACACGAACACCCAAATTAGCTAATGAAGAAAATACCATATGGGATCTCTGGTGCGATGCCAGACACATGCGCTGCATGAAGAATTGCTAACGGGGTACTGTGCCCATGCGAGATATTGTGTATAGAGCAACCGCAAGGACACGGTGATGTAGCGATGTTCGCCAGGTAATAGTAAACCGGCGCGAAGTTAAAAGAAGGTAATTGAGGCCGAAACCACAAAAACAACATAGAAATGAAATGGCCGGATCTCTGGGTGCTTCGTTGCAAATGACATTCCAGAGCGTAAGCGTGATTGTGCTTCTTCATTGCCCGTCATAATAACACACGTTTTTAACTGACCGTCGCTTGCGGCCAATCCGCTCTATATCACGCGTTGAGACGCTACACAGAACTGTGCTGATTTTGGCAGTTTTTAGGGGCCCGTCTCCGATATGTGGGAGCGAAGCGCAGAGTGCTTGACTGGGAAACGAGGAGGAAGCCAAGTTGACGCACCACCACGCTCTCTTAAATACCTGGGAATCACGTATGATGGGAAACTAAACTGGAAAACGCACACTGATAATGTCGCGTCTAATGCAACTCGTGCCGTGGGATCATTGCATAAGATAAGCAACCGACTGTATGGGTTGCGAAGACATTACATTATTTACGACATATAAAATGTATGTCTCACCCGTCATGGAATTTGGCCGTCTTGTTTTCCGGCAGCTCAGCTAATAAAATGCAGCCTCTGGTTTTATCACAAAGGTAAGCTCCGTTCTGTATAATGAAGCGCGAATACCCTGTTTAAAAAGTATATTCAGGATCCTCACAGTCCAAATTTACCTAAAAATGTACGATTCTCTTCAAAGAAAATCAACGAATGTTTTCATTAATGAAACAAGTTCATTTTTTAAATATCATTGGCGGCGAGTACGCACACCTCAGATTGTATTTGTACAGGCGCAGCTAAATGCATTGAAAGTACAAATTCAACGTATTCAACCAACAGGTCAATCTAAGATAAGGCTCCAGATAGAATTTGGCGATAAATTCTCCCCAAATACTAAACTAATGCCAAACCAATATTTAAATGGACAATTACTAGTTTACCTTTCTCACCTGGGAACAGGCAATATAATAGCCACTGATGTTTCACTCTTTGAGGAGAAGACGGGCGTAGGCATTTTCTCTCGTGCTATCTGTTGGTACTTTTCTATACGCCTTCCAGATTACACGCCTATTTTCATACCAGAATTATTAGCTATTGTTTTAGGACTGCGGGAATTTCCTGCTAATCAATCGTCAGCTGTAGTAGTTACAGATTCTCTAGCGGTATGTTTGTCGCTTTCCACTGCAACGAATACAGCTGTGTTAAGTATGTTTCAAAATTTAGCCCCTACAACTTTACAAAAAATTAATTCGCTGTGGTTTCCTGGCCACCGCGGTTGATACGTAAATGAAATGGCAGTTGTATAAGCCAGAACCTATTTAAATGGACATTTGATTCATGCTTTACCGGATACAACTTCCATCACTGCATCGAGATACAGAAAATTATTGTAAATTATCGTATTAATAAATAACTTTCAGCATCTCAATTATTGCTGGAATAAACCGTGGTATCCTTCTCGGCAGTTGGAAATTACCTACACCACACTACGCTGTAGCATTTCGCAATTGAATTTTTATTTACATAGAGCTGGTCTGACGATGTCCCCTCCCCCTCTAAAGAAATTGAATGAATAGAGCACTCCTTTTTATCGTGTAGATGATATTCACACCAGAGAAAGATATTGCTCGAAGCTCCACTGTTCAAAGTTGGATTACGGTTAACTATACCAGTATTATTATCATTTGGGGCCTCGACACAGGCTGTAGTCATAGAAACGTTTCTTCCGCAGAATTTGACTGAAACACCACGATTGCCCTGCTAATTGTTGTATCTTTATTTTAGATATCATATGTGCATTAATTTCACCTGTATTGGCTTTTCTAAATTCTTTATATGACAATTTCTCCTTGATGCGCCCTCTTTTAGAATTCACCGTCTGACTGCTCACTCGCACACTAGTCTAGTTATTGCATCATCTCCTTATTTTGTATTTCTTTTACTTTGGGTTTATCGTCTTCAAATAAAAATTTCGTTTAGCTGGCTCCTGGCACCCGATTCTTGGCCTATCCCCCTCAGTGGGTGCAAACCATGAAGGAGGTTCAATATCATCATCATCACTTGCGCTGTATGGGTGTAGATTCTCGGGATATACTGGCACGTACTCCGCTATACGGGCTCGGTAGAGGAGTCAGAGCATTGTTCTGGTTTCGGCTGACAGAGTAAGCATCGTATGCATGTACACTGCCGTTCCTGTTGAGCTTAATACCCTATAAGTAAACTTCCTATTTTAAAACGTTGTCTGTGAATGTATTGAAGTAGGAGTGAACCTAGGTCAACTAATCACAGGGAGCCCTGATCTTGAGAAGGAAATTCACAGAATAAAAATGGGTTGTATCGCATACGGCACACATCATGAGCTCCTGACTGGAAGCTTACCGTTATCATTGAAAAGGAAGGTATACAATCAGTGCATTTTACTGGTGCTGACATATGGGGCAGAGACTCGGAGACTGACAAACAAGCTTGAGAACAAGTTGAGGACTGCGCAAAAAGTGATGGAACGAAGAATTCTAGGCATAACGTTAAGAGACAGAAAGAGAGTGGTTTGGATCAGAGAGCAATCGGTTATAGACGACATTCTAATTGACTTGAATAGAAAAAAATGCCGCTGGGCAGGTCATGTAATGCGTAGAGTAGATAACCGTTGGGACATTAGGGTGACTGAATGGGTGCCAAGAGAAGGGAAGCGCAGTCCGGGACGGCCAAATACTAGGTAGAGTGAAGAAATTTGGAAGTTTGCGGGTGCTAGTTGGAATCGGTTGACGCAGGACTGGGGTAATTGGAGATCGCGGGGAGGGGCCTTTGTCCTGCAGTGGACATAATAGGCTGTTGATGATGATCATGATGGTGAAGATGGTGGTGGTGGTGGTAGTGGTGATTATGATGATGGAGATGATGATGATCAATCAATCAATCAATCAATCAATCAATCAATCAATGTTTTATTTTCATTCTGTCAATGATACTGAAAGAAGGACTGTGACAAAAAGCTGTCTTTCAGAACAGCTTGACTAGGCCACAGCCCCATGGAAAAATTTCGGAGCGGTAACAGCACTACCGTAAAATAAATCAAAAATTGAAACTTAACAGACAGCGTAGTAGTATAGGGCACACACTAAGTAAAGGAAATGCTAAGGTAATACAGATGGCAGTTTTTACAGTCGTCAAAAAATAAATACAAAACAGTTTCTTGGAAAAATCAATATCTGAAATGCTTTCAAATTACAAATGCCTAGAATAAATACACTGCATGTACAGGAAAAAACAATATAGAAATCAATTTGTTACAAATAGTTACATACAACCAGATGAAACAATTCGATGCGGTTATAGATTTGATAAACGAGACAAAGTTTGTAGTATAACCAGTGTTAAGCAGTAGAAATATCAGAGCTATACATCACTGTGTATAACTTGCGGATATCCTGATATAAACAATCAAATAAGTCAAAATTGTTAAGGTCATAGTGATTGAGGAGTGACGGAAGAGTGTAAGACAAGCGCTCTTTTTCGGAGTTTGATCGTACTGTGTCTACTTCCCAATTTTCTCCATCACGCGTGGGATAATTTAAATGCCTAATTCTTAAATTGGCCAGAACACGCAAATTTGTTATGGTCTTACAAGTTTCTAATTTGAATTTTCTGCTTAACGTATAATTGTATGTCTGGTGTAGTTTAACTATTCCTGAAGTGCAGAATAAAACATTAGTAGATGCCGCAAAAGGTGCATTCAAGGTATGCCTAATACATTTTTTCTGAACCAAGTATATTTGATTTAGATTCGTGACCGTCGTTGTACCCCATACTAGTTGGCAATAATTTATACGAGAGCTTAAGAGCGAATGATAGAGTGGAAGCTTGATTCCTTTTGGAAGTAAGTATCGAAGCCGACCAATTACACCGGTCACCCGAGCTAATTTTTGCAGAACATGTCTTACGTGGTAATCCCAACTCATATTCGCGGAAAAAAATATGCCCAGACATTTAAAATGGTCAACTATTCCAATAGTGTGAGTACTCAGTACTATGTCTTCATGAGGTGGAAAAATTTTATTTTTTGGTCGGAATATAACAGGTTTTGTTTTATTTTCGTTAATACGCATAGCATTTGCCGCTGACCATATCTCTAGCGTTTTCATTGTGTGATTACAAGTTCTGATAAGCTCATGAATATCATGCCCTGAAAAAAGTATGCTGGTATCATCAGCATATATTATGTATTTCGCCTCGCAATTAATATTTACAATGTCATTAAGATAGATATTAAATAATAGTGGGCCTAGAATACTGCCCTGTGGCACTCCACACAGCAAAGGTTTCACTCCGGAAATAGAGTCGCTTATCTGAACGACCTGGTGTCTGTTCGATAAATGAGAGTCAATAAGCGTTAGGGCTTGTCCACGAATACCATAGCAATGCAATTTCGTTAACAATATGTTATGGTTTACTTAATCATAGGCCTTTGAAAAATCAATAAAAATACCGAGAACGAGCGCCTTATTTTCAAATTGTTTAAGAATATACTCTTTTTGCTCCAGGAGTGACAGTTCAACTGATTTATTGATGATGATGAAACCTCCTACTTTAAGACATTCGTGCTAAATTCTGGAGCTAGTAACTGCTTGTCACAAAGTTCACTTAGGGCAGTTATCAACGGCGCCGATTGTTGCCTTTACATCTCATTGGACGTGGTGCGTACCACTGGCACAGCTGTAAATGCACTAGCATTTACTAACGATAGATAGTAATTGCTCCGGTATTTCGTGGCATTTGCTACCGGACTATGTTAGTGGAGTCTTTTTTTTGCTTACAAGTGGCCCTTCTATTGCCGAGAAACAATCCGATGGCGTCTCTTCAGAAATTGTTCATTAGAAGCAGGTATACGAAAAAAAAAGAAGAGAGAATGCAGACACAGAAGATCGTATTGTGAATCAGTTTAGTAATATTGGTAACACCATCCAATTAGCGCCCATAGGTTCACGACAGAAACATTAGGTTCCGTGTAATAAAGACTGCACTACCGGCTACAGATTGAAAGAACCCCGAATACACGCAAAATTCCCGCCCGACTAGCCACTCGAGGTACTGTATTCGCGGGCTTATTTCACGCTAGTAAAAAAGCACGTATTAAGCATCAGAAAGCCGTGTCGGGAGCTTTTCATGCAGCTCTACAATTATCTCATTGACACTTTTCAATTTAACTAAGATATTTGAGAAGTTGATGAAATAATTAAGACAAATTGTGTAATTAGGCGGAATGCAAGAAAATAATATGTGTACCTACAAGCGACGGCACACAACATTACCTTGGGTCTGTCCAGCTAAATTTCATTTGCATATTTTTAAATTTTCGTGCATGATAGTTGGCACACCCAGTAGTGTTATTATGGTAGACACTCTTGATGCCTGTCTCCTAAGCACGCGAACCTATTTTTCCTGATAATGATGATGATAATGATGTGGATGATCATCATGGTCCTTCAACATATGACATGTGCCCACAAGGGGGCAGAGCCAAGAATAGAGTCATTGCAAGCAAGGATAATTTCAGTATCGAATGACGAACTAGAAAAGTTTTAACTTGGTACGAACAACTTCTGCGTAATTTAGAAATCAGATGAGATGGTTTATTGATTGCATTTCTAATAATCACTTTCTTCTTCTTCTTCTTCTTGTTCTTCTTCTTTTATTGTTATTTTTATTGGCATGGAGATATTCCTAAACAGCTTGGAAATATTCCATTCGTTGCTCGAAAGTGTTCGTGCGGTGCTTACACGCATCGCGGAACACGAATACACTGTCAACCAAAAGTAAAGGTGTCGTCGTTACTTCGGTTAACGCGGTCAGCATACAAAGACAACTCCACAATTGCGCGTCAAATCCTGTTTCTTTAATTCGATCAAATGCGTCAAATGAAGCGCTATATTCCAGATAATATGCCGTGAGTGCACTAACATATCAAAGGTCATAGCGAATTATTGCCAATAAACTGAGAAAATGTTTATGGCCAAGAAGTATGGCCCGCCCGTCCCATCGTCGTCAATGTATGCGGGACGTTGCAAGCCTGCACTGCGTCGGCTCTTCCAGTGGCATGCTCCTCCGGTCCCTGCACGAGCGAGCACGTTGATGGCAAGACTACAACGCCGACTACAAGACTACAACAAGGAATGGACTTTCAGGGGCGGAGAATCATCCTTCTGGGTCGGTGCACAGAACTCCTCGTCGTCATCGCTGCCGCCGTTGTAGTCGTGGCATGAATGGGGCACTTCGTATAGGTAGAAAAGCTCGGGTGGACCTTGCAGGAGGCGCAGGTGCCTTTCCTCCTGTTGCGTGCTAGCACACATGGAGGCTTCCGTCCCACCGGATTCCTCCACTTCGTTGTTGTGGGACGGCGTGCCTGCATTCGGCCTGTCGCGTTTATCCTTGTATACGGCTGCTGCATATGGCTGTGTTACTTCATCCTGCTTGATGTGTCTTGCCACCGTGCCAAGGAAAAATTCGACGCCTTGCATAACGACGGCTAGCGCAAGTTCGACTGCGGCCCGGACCTTATCGCCTAGACCTCTGCGGTGGTTTTCTTGGAGGCATTGGAGGCAAATATGGCTGCGTTTGAGCCGCTGGTTAATCAGGTCGAGACGCAGGGCCAGCAGTAAATGTTCACCCAGCTGGTCGCCCTCCTGCACCAGAAGTGCAATCACCGGCAGGACCCCAACAGAGTCGCAATTCTTCATCTGCGCAGCGCGCACGTCATCCTGTAGGCATGCAACTGAGGCAACACGGACTAGCATGACGCTCACGAAGCTCTTGTCAAAGACGCAACAGGTCCCAGTGAAAGCAATACGGAAGGCAAAAGGACCATGTATGCTGCAGGACTCCAGTCGCGCTGGATTCTTTGCGAATGACGACTTTCCAGGTGGTCGTGTCGAAAGCTCAGGCGAACGGCGCTTTAGTGCCACAAGTCCTGGAGTTTCCGCGTTTAGCGCATGACCACCGTGCGTGGGCGGTGGCGATCGGCAATCAGTCACGAACGTTCGGCATCTGGATGTGGAGTGTCTGGAAGTCGTATTCCATGAAGCCCTGCGCTGTCATTTGTGAGGGCTGCAGCGCACGACCCGATTGCTTGGTGCTTTCCAATAGATCCGGAGTTTCCAGCATACTGGTCCATGCCCCAGAACGTTGGTGATGCCCTGACGCAGAGCGTTGTTGCTGCCGAGGAAGGAGTCGCTCAGTCGTCGTGAGGAGCAGGATCCGCAGATACAGCAGCCGGTCGCCGTCACCGGCGCTGGCCTCGGCGTACGCAGCGAACCGGATTTCTGGAACTAGTCGCACTGCATGATCTCGTTGGTGATGCGCTGACGTCGGTATTATTTGCCGAGAACGCCGAGCTAGTCCTCGACGGCTCTTCCTGGGTGGGTTAGAGCGCAGCGCCGAAGCTCCACGCTCTCGCGGCTCACCACGAAGAGGCGTATGTTGTCGTTCCTCGTGCAACTGAGCAGTGGATCCAGCAACGCCAGCATATCTTGCTTTTCGTCGAGGTTCAGGTGCTGCATATCCGCTGGACATGGCGATGCTGACCTCGAGATCCACTTGTATTGATGGCTTGCGACGCGAGTGCACTTGAATCAGTGAGACTTTCTTGTCCGTCACGGACGGTTCCGGCCGCGGGAAGATGGCGACGTAGGCTTCTTTTTCTTTGTCTTTTCTGAATGAGCGTCAACTGCACGGGGACACACGGAAACACTTCTTTCTCATGGCGTAACGCCGCGTGTTCGGCTGTGAAGAATTGAAGAGGACAAACGGCTTCGAAAATTTCTTACCCTGTTATATGTAATCTCTACTTAGAAATGGTGCACTGGTTTCTACGAGACTATTACAACTTGTATACTACATACGATTGAAAAGATCAGAAAGAAAGTAACACTCTTACTGGCTAACAAACGAAACATCAGCATTACTCACCTCACGATGAATGTCGACGATGAATGTCACGATGAACGCGATTAGCAGGCAAGCAATATAGCGATAGAGCGCATCCGCCCCGGAAAGGCGTCATCTGTTAGGCGCGCACTGCAGTTGGCGCTCATCTCTAGCGTTTCCGATGTTGAGGATTATGTTTAATGGCATCTCCTTTGAAACAGGGTGGAGAGAAATAGTCACCAAGCCTTCTTAATTTATTCACACTTTACTACATATACCCGCTTCTATTCTTTTGTATTAATTATCTATTTGTAATATTATCTTTTGTATTAAAAGCCTCCATCACTATATGGTACTGTTACCTACAATTGCGCTGACTCCGGCCTTATTAATCTCTTGCCAGCTTTTTTCCCACCAGTACTGTGTAGGTCTCTTGTTTATCTCGACCGCTGACTAGTTAACTTTTCCGTCTGCTTCGAATGCAAATGCTTCTGGAAGGTGAGCACTGCATACAGGTCTTGCTGGGTGAATATCTTGACATTCCATTAGGGTGTGCCAAGTCGGTTCCGGGGTAATTTTGTCGGCCAGAAATGCCTCTTCCTATGACATATATTTGCTCCGGTATAGTCTTCTCCACAGCTAACCAGCTCGGCTTCAAGTAGCAAGCCCCTGTCCTTACCGTTATTATATAGATCCCCTCTCCCTCTGATTCCTTTCTTGCCGTCGTTATAGATCGCGATGGTCGTTTTCGCTTCCATCCTTTGCATCCGATTCAAGGTTTCTTTTTCTCTCACTTTGCTTTTTTTAATATTTCCGGCTGTCTGTTTAGAAGAACAGCCTGTACTTAGTTGACACCTTTTTTGACCTCTTCCTCCATTTCGTGTCCATGCTTTTGAGGCAGAGATATTTGTGTATTTTAGCCGGCCATTTGTTCTCGTCCATGTTTCTTAGTCTTTCTTCAAAACTACTTCGCTCCCCTTTTGCGACTTCAAAATAAGCCCAACCCTTGTTATCTTCGCTGCCTCATATGTTGTTTTACCGTAGTTCCCCGAAGCGTGCTGGCCTACCGACCTCTGGTTAATCTTCAATCCTGACAAGATTCGTGACTTCAAGCACAGAATTGCATTTGCTTGCGTTAGCGCTGGCACCTTCACACTTTTCCCAATTGCTCGCACCAATTGCATTAATTATAGCCTGAAAGTGCTCTAATGATTGATACTGTTGCATTCAACTTCCTTTTCATTTTTGGGTCTGCTTGGTGGACGCTTTAGGAGATATTTTTTTCGTTTATGTGTGCACAAAGGTATTTACATTGCTTGACTGTAAGCATTACTTGCTGCTGAATCAATACCACGTCATTACTCGTCTCTTCATTAAATTTCACAAGTCCCGCTGCCTTTGTATCAAAATTAAGGCCTAGATACATGTCACCTCATTGTCACCTGGAATGCGTTCGTAAGTTTGTGTAAATACCTTGCATTGTCTGCTAGTCGTATAGTGTCGTTCACATTCATCAGCCCAGGGACCATCTGTAGCACTATTTGCCCTTTAGGGATGTAAGGTATAAATAAAATCCGATTCAGTGTTTTCCAGTCCTCTGTCTCGGCCCATAACATAAAAACGTGAATAACAATGATGAAAGACGGCATCCTATTGCTTCAGTCCTCGCTAAATTTCCACTAGTCCTGTGCATTACCACAATTCCTACGATTTGTACTCGGGTGTTCCCATATATCTCCCTCAGCAGCTCCCAGAAATCTTCAGCTATACCCGTTGGTTTGTGAATATCTCATAACAATTCTGTGTTTACGTCGTCGTAAGCTCCCTTAATATGTAAATATGCTGTCCATAAACGTCTATTCTAAGCTACCTTAATATCTAAGTATTGCGTTAGTACAATTATATTATCCTCTAAGTGTCTGCTTGGTGTGAATTCATTCTGTAGTTCCCCGAGTATATCTTTTTTCTCCACCCACTTCAACAACACTAATTATATGGCCTCCGCTGATGTTCTATATATGACTGATGTTCTGTAACTGGCCTGCACGAGCTCGTTTTATCTTTATCAGATTTTACCTTGTATATAAGGTTTATTCTGCTTGCACGCCGCCAAATTTGATGTTTTTCTTTTAATATGTCACTCTTTGGGCCCAGCTCTATTATTAGCGGTATTGGTATTTCGTCTCGTCCGGCTGCCGCATTGCCAGTGACATAGACGCTGCCTAGGTTAAATTCTGAGCTCTCAGGCTGCTCTATTGCTGGTTCTGGTTGAGTCAAGACTGGGCTTTCTTTCTTTCTTTCTTTCTTTCTTTCTTTCTTTCTTTCTTTCTTTCTTTCTTTCCTTCTTTCTTTCTTTCTTTCTTTCTTTCTTTCCGAAGTTCTCACTAAGAACGTCACTCATGCACCGCAGCGCTCCGTCTCCTTCGACGATGTAGCCGTATTCATCGCTCATAGCTGTTTGCGAATTCTGGAAGGTGGACTCACCCTTCGCACATGCTGCGCTATCTAGCGTCGGGCCACCGCGAAGTCCGCGCGTAAACAAAAAGACACGCAGTCCACCTGCGTGGGAGAACGCCGAGAAACATGCCATGTATGAGGTGTGGGACCTGTTTGGCATGGAGGTAACTTAGTACGAAGTGCGTTGTGCCGCCGCGCTCCTTTCTCGCGCTAGTACACTATACTCGAGCTTCGACGACGACGGCGTTGTTGTTGTTGTTGTTGTTGTTGTTGTTAATGATGATGATGATGACGACGACGACGACGACGACGACGCTGATGATGATGATGATGATTCATTGAGATTCCTTTTGAAATGAGCCCGATGCAAACAGTCACCTAGCCAGCTTGAGGTAATCGGGCATTGCCGTATAGCGTTTTCGCCATCTCTCCTTGAGCATTTCTCTTTCTTAAGACCTCTCCATCAATATTGTTGGGTTGTCTATGTCAGTAACTTATCAGGTCCTATTAATCACTTCCGTGCTGACCACTTAGCGCTTCGATGATGATGATGATGATGATTTATTTGAATCACCCTTGGAATGGCGCGGGGACAAATAGTCGCCCAACCTGCTAGAGCTTATGAGGTATGCCATACATGCTTATCAGTCTAGCGCGTTATCTACATCTCTTTAATCTTTTCTACCTTCCATAAAACGTCTGTATCAGGGTCGCACAATTCAAAATAAATGATGGCTTAGAGCAACATCTTTGGGAACCTCACGGGCCGCACTTTACAGGAAATGTTTCATCCTTGTGGAAAGACGTTCCGTTTAGTGTCGTTCGCCGTCTTCCTAAGCGCAGGCAAATCAACGACAGCCGGCGTGCCGTAAACTCGCATCGAACGGTCGGAGTAGAAATGATGCCGTCGGCGTCATATAATCACCGTGTTGCTTCTGTTGTCGGGCTCATCACACACACAGCGGCTCGTTTCACGCAAACGAGTTGGTCCGCCTGGTAGCACATTGTGGATTGCCAAACGATTCTGCATAGCCATACCTTCAAGCTGCTTCGAAGAACATCGATTCTTAAAGTACGTGACATCAGCATAAGTTGATTTCTATTGTCTTTTTAACGTGACAGAATTTGACTTGTCTACTTCACATTGGTCTGCCTTTTTTTACCCCCATACTCTGATAGCGCGAAAACAGTTAAGTATGTTCAGCGCTTTATATATATATATATATATATATATATATATATATATATTGTGATGCAGCAGTTATCCCGACGTTTATTACGCGTCGGAGATGCGGCGAACCGACCACGCTCAAAGCACGGATCACACAAGAGCGAGCCCCACAAGCGATGATTAAGAAGAACGCCATATGAACCCCACACGATGATGATCATGTACAGATGACAAAGGGTAGCTTATAAATGCCCACACTATTGTCCCCTCACGCGAGAGCGGCCATCCTGGCCGCAATTCAAAGGGGCGGCGAACGCCTCGTGAAAGGCTTCATACGGGAAACGTGGACAACCTCAGCAGCGCGGCAGCGGCGGTCATTTGGAACAATAACTGGTGCCACGCGATAGTTAACCGTAGAGGTCTGCTCCAAGATTTTGTAGGGGCCGATGAACCGAAGCTGAAACTTCTTACACAAGCCAGGAGCATGAAGTCCTGAGTAGCACTTCCTCGCCAGGGCGGAAGCACACGGCGCGGTGAGAGGCGTCGTAATGCTGCTTGCGGTCCTGTTGCCGCGCTTCGGTGTTGATGCGGGCGAGCTGGCGACAACGCAGAATGCGGGACACATATTCTTCACAGGAGGATGGGCATCGATCGACAGTTGGCGCGAAGAAAGCGACGTCAAGGCAGGAAGAGGGCGAACGACCATAGACAACGTAAAACGGCGAGTAACCGGTCGTGCGTTGAACGGCGTTATTCTACGCAAAAGTTACGAATGGCAAAATTGCGTCCAAGTTTCTGTGATCTGGGTCGATGTACATAGCTAGCATGTCGGACGTGCGATGAAATCGCTCTGTTAGGCCGTTGGTTTGCGGATGGTAAATGGAGGTAGCCTTGTGGGTGGTTCCGGAGGCTCTGAGTACTTCGTCTACTAGTTGCGAGAGGAATGCTTTTCCACGGTCTCTCAGGAGGACGCGAGGAGCACCGTGACGCAGAATTAAGGCTTGAAGTACGAATGCAGCAACTTCAGACGCTGAGGCAGAACTTACACAAGCTGTTTCGGCGTAGCGTGTCAAGTGGTCAACGGCTGTCACAATCTATCGTTTACCGGTGAGAGTCACAGGAAGAGGACCATACAGGTCAATACCAACAACTTCAAATGGTTGCGACGGACACGGAACCGGTTGCAGTTGTCCGCTTGGAGCTGATGTAGGGAGCTTTCGACGCTGTCATATAGGGCGCAGGAAGCCAAATACCTCGCTACACTGGCGGACAAGCCAGGCCAGTAGAAGCGACCTTTGATGCGGTCATAGGTTTTGTGGAAACCAAGGTGACCAGCAGTCATGTCGTCGTGAAAAGCCTGCAGGACATGAGCACGTAGAGAGCGTGGCAGGACAGGAACCCAGCGTTGACCTCCCGGGCGCCACAAGAGAGGGATACGGCCGCATCCATGGAGCCCGTGCCCTTACAATACAACGCCTTACTACAACACCACAGATTGAACAGACGACAATACCCACCTCCACAGAAGACCCTCTCACGTGAAGACGCCGTGACATGACGACAACTACAACCCAACGCACACCCCCATTTAAGCAGACTACACGCAATACACCCTACACTATATTCATACAAATGTCCCCTTTGTAATGATTACGCCTCCCTAAATCACACCACCTGGGCGTGCCCCAACGTGAAGGCGGCCCCGCAAATACCCAACCCCACACCCGAGCAGTGGGAGGCCGTGCTGACTAGTTCGGACCCTCGTAACCAGCAGCAACTGGTGCGGCAGGCCCGCGAGACAGCAGGAGCCGCAGGAGCCCTGGACTAAGGGCGCCTACCGCTCAAGCAGAAAGACACCTGCTTGTCATTTTTTTAAATAAATGTTTCTCCTCCTCCTCCTCCTCCTCCTGACCGTTAGGGTGATAGACATGACGGTACAGGACGCAGTTGTCAATGTTAAATTGCGTCAGCTGTCGACGAAGGCGCCCGTTAGGCGGGCGCGAAGCTCCTTAAAGGTGGTCTATGATGCGCCGACAGTAAGAGTCTGCAAGTTGCTGAGATTGGAAGATTCTGTTGTCATGTGTAGGAATCTCCTCTACAGTGGCCAACGAGAAAGCATGTGAAGAGGGGTTGCGCGAAAGCTTGTCACGGATGGTAGTTGGAGGTCCATTGCACGGTGTCATAGGAAGCGGACAGCGAGAAAACGCGTCTGCATCCTGTTTTTTTTTTTGCACTTGTAGGTAATAGTAAAGTCGTAATCTTGCAGACGAAGGATCCACCGACCAAGTCGTCCAGACAAGTTCTTCAGCGTCGAAAGCCAGCATAATGCATGATGGTCTGTAACTATGGTGAAATGGCGGCCGTGAAGATAAGGTCGAAACTTCTGCACAGACCAAATGATAGCTAGGCATTCCTGCTCCGTGATGGTGTAATTCTTTTCGGCGTTTGTGAGAACGCGACTTGCGTACGCGATGACCCTCTCACCTAAAGTGTCGTCTCGCTGCAAGAGAATGCCACCAATGCCGTGACCACTAGCATTCGTATGCAGGAGGGTAGGAGCAGCTTCATCAAAATGGCGAAGTACTGGTTCAGATACGCGCTTCAGATGGGCGAACGCTGATTCACATTCGGGAGACCACACAAAGGGAACATTAGAACCCAGTAATTTGTGCCGAGGTGACGCTATTGAGGCGAAGTCTCGTATGAATCGACGAAAATAGGAAGTGAAGCCTAAAAAACTGCGCAAATCTTTCGTCTTTTCCGGACGAGGGAAGTGCCGAACTGCCGAAACCTTGTCAGGATCTGGACGAATGCCGTCTTTGCTCACAATGTGACCTAATACCTTGATCGTCTTGCTCGCAAATTGGCATTTCTTGGTGTTTAGCTGAAGCCCAGCGTTGGCAAGGCACGTGAGAACTTCATCCAGACGTTTCAGGTGCTTAGAGAAGGTTGCCGAGAAAACAACAATATCGTTCAGATAGCACAAGCAAGTCTTCCACTTCAGGCCACGAAAAATGGTGTCAATCATGCGCTCGAACGTTGCGGGCGCATTGCAGAGGCCGAATGGCATGATATTAAACTCGTAGAGCCCGTCTGGTGTCGAAAACGCCGTTTTCTCTTTATCGTCCTCATGCATAGGTATCTGCCAGTAGCCGGAACGCAGATCGAGACTGGAGATGTACTCGGCACCCTGCAGGGAATGCAAGGCATCGTCTATTCGCGGCATAGGCTATACGTCCTTGCGTGTGATCTTGTCAAGAGCTCGGTAGTCGATACAAAATCGAACAGAGCCGTCTTTTTTACGTAACAAAACAACGGGGGATGACCAAGGGCTAGCAGAGGGGCGTGTTACGTTTCGCCTACAACGCGCGGTAAAGCCGGCGCGGATGCAACGGACGCCGGGGCTTCGTTCAAAGCGGCAGACATTTTGGCCCGTTCGGCGCCGCCGCTACGCCTCCCTGCCAAGCGCGTCCAGGCATGTTCCAATGCCACGTGTCTTCATGTGCGCGCGTGTGTGTATGTGCATGTTGGTGCCCACGCTTGTCGAAGCGCGGCAGCCGGGGAGAGGAGCTCCCCCCCCCAACTGTGAAGCGAGGGGGTCTGACCGGTGCCGACACGACGTGTGAGCCACCTTCTCCTCCCCTTTGTGCCCCAGCGGCGCCGGCACGACGGCTGCGCCACCTTATCCCATTGTGCCCGAGCGGCACAGTCACGTGCTCGTCTATAGAGGGGTTCCTTCTTGCCCTCAACTGCGAGAGTATAAAAACAGCTGCCCCCGGACGCCAAGGAGGCTCCGATTTCTTCTGTTGAGTAACGTGCACTCCCGTCTCTCTACTTCGGTCGACCTGACCGCCAACTCTTTGCGATGTTAGAATAAACAAGTTGTTTTGTTGTTACCAGTCGACTCATGCTTTGCCGGGACGTTCGGATGCTTCCAGTTGTACCCCAGGCCGCCAGGCCAACCCTACCCTTGGGGCTTGCGACCCAGGTGCAACAACGGGCGTCAGCGCCGAGTTCCCAACAACTCGTGCCAGCGGTGCGATTCCAACACACCAGATACTGGAGAGGAAATTCCCGACGCGGGAAAGTTAGAAGAGCTATCTGCAGATTTGCTCATCGCGCCTACGTCAGACGGACTTAATAGGTTGCTAAAAGTCAGCCGGTCGGCTTTGATAGCCGAGCAAAAGAAGGATGGCAGCCTAGAAAACATACGCTGCATTGTCAAGGAAGGTATCGCCAGGAAAAATGCGCGTTTTGTGGAAAGAGGTGGAGTCCTGTACCGGAAGTATCTAGACCGCAGGGGAGTGGAGTTCGATAAGCTGATCGTGCCTCAGTGCTACCGTCAGGATCTGTTGCGCTTGTCGCATGGGGGTTCGTGGTCCGGACACCTAGGAGTTAAGAAAACCAAGGACCGTCTCTTGCAAGAGTACTATTGGCCAGGGTGTTTTCGGGACGCAGACCACTTTGTGAAGACATGTGACACCTGTCAGCGGGTGGGCAAACCAGGGGACAAATCGAGGGCGCCGTTGAAGTTGGTACCTATCATTACGGAGCCTTTTAGACAGCTCGTTATTGATACAGTGGGACCTCTGCCGGTAACAACCACGGGGTACAGGCACATTTTGACTGTGATTTGCCCAGCGACAAAGTTCCCTGAAGCAGTGCCGCTTAAAGATCTCAGCTCAGTTGAGATAGTCAATGCACTACTGTCCATATTTGCGCGAGTTGGTTTTCCTGCGGAAATCCAATCAGATCAGGGCACAGTGTTTAGTAGCGCTTTGACGACAGCCTTTCTCGAAAGGTGTGGGGTAAAGCTGTTACACAGCTCAGTGTACCACCCACAGTCGAATTCAATTGAGAAGCTCCACTCCGTCATGAAGCGCGTGTTGAGAGCATTGTGGTTTGAACAACCAACTGACTGGGAGCTGTGTCTGCCTGGAGTGATGTTTGCATTAAAGACCGCGCCGCATGCGGCTACGGGGTTTTCGCCAGCTGAGCTGGTGTACGGTCGCTCGCTGCGATCTCCGCTTCGCATGCTTCGAGACGGATCACTGCCCTCTCCAATGGCTGCAGACCATCTCTTTCACAAATGGCCGCCTCCTGCGCTGGAGCCTCGCTTTGCAACAATATTCCTTTGAGGTGCGTTACAAAAAGGGGAGTCTCAACGGTAACGCCGATGGCTTAAGTCGAAGCCCCTAACGTAGGAATCAGCCTCAGAGTTGTTTGTTACTGATGTTTTTCTTCCTGAGGCAGGATTTTTTAACATATTGCTTTTGTTTAGTGTTTCAAAGTGATGACGTGCTTTCTAGTGCAATTTTCCAATTTGTGGACGCGTTCTGAGTGCTGCTAGACTACTGTAAGGAACTAGGCAGTGGTATAAAAGGGGAAAGAGCCTGGCAGGGCTTAGTGAGAGTTGTGCCGAGCTTGCTGACTGAGCGGTTGAGTTTCAGCGTAGTTCTAACGCTTGCTGGGAACGACAACAAAAATGGCAACTCTCCCGAAGTCACTTTGCAGTGTCCTGTGTGAACCTGAACGAGAGAACGAGGCCTTCTCTGTGCGCTGCGCTCAAGAAACGCCGAAGGACGCCCGACTTCGGTTATGAGCATCATCGAGCGACATCCCTCCGGACAGCGGATGCAGTCCCCTGACCATCGGGATCTCCTTCCCCCGGCGGGGCGGTCTGTTACGTTTCGCCTACAACGCGCGCTATAGCCGGCGCGGATGCAACGGACGCCGGGGCTTCGTTCAAAGCGGCGCACATTTTGGCCCGTTCAGCGCCGCCGATACGCCTCTCCGCCAAGCGCGTCCAGGCATGTTTCAATGCCACGTGTCTTCAAGTGTGCGTGTGTGTGTGTGTGCATGTTGGTGCCCACGCTTGTCAAAGCGCGGCAGCCGGGGAGAGGAGCTCCCCCAACTGTGAAGCGAGGAGGTCTGAGCGGCGCCGGCCCGGCGGATGCGTCACCTACTCGTCTCAACGTGCCCGAGCGGCGCATCACGGGCGCCTCTGTCAAGGCGTTCCCTCTTACCCTCAACTCCGAGAGTATAATAGCAGCTGCTCCCGGACGCCGAGAGAGGCTCCGATTTCTTCTGTTGAGGAACGTGCAGTCCCGTCTCTCCACTTCGGTCGACCTGACCGCCCGCTCTTATGCGATGCTAGAATAAACAAGTTGTTCTGTTACCAGTCAACTCATGCTTTGCCGGGACCTTCGGATGCTTCCAGTTGTGCCCCAGGCCGCCAGGCCAACGCTACCCTTGGGGCTTGCGACCCATTTGCAATAACGGGCGTCAGCGCTGAGATTACAACAGGCGTATTATGTTCCGTTGGAGCATGTCGGTGACATTCTCGTCAATGACTTTCCTCTCGGATAGCGATACGCGATATGGTCTACGGCGCACGATGGATGTGCCATCTGTCTCTATCCGATGCGTTGTAATCGAAGTTTTTCCAACGAATATGAATGCGCGTCAAACGAAGCTTCATGTTTTTGGAGCAAAGCAAGCAACTGTTGTGACTGCGAAGGTGTCAGTTCGGAACTGATGGCGGCTGCAAGAGCTGAAGGAGATGCGGCCTGTCCAGTACAAGAAATTTCAGAGGAAGATGCTTTAAAGGAAACAACAGAGATAGACTCCGATTCTGTGGCGCAAGCCAATGTAGTGCCTTTAGGGATGAGAATATTTTCGGATGTCGGGTTTGTAGCGCAGAGAAGTGCAGAGCCATGATCAAACCGAACCAGCCCTGATGCAAAGGCTACACGTCGCCGCAGTCAATGACATCAGACGTGACAGTAACAATGCTTTGATGTCGAGGGGGTAGCACGGTATCTTCTGCAGCAAGCAAGTGAAGTGGTGCGTCATCTGCTAGAAGTGAATAGGTCGTGTCGGTCATGTGGAGAACGCGTTGCCCGCAGCAGATGGAGGCGGAGGCCGTAGAAAGAAAATCCCATCCCAATATGAGCTGCTGGGCACACAAACTTAGCACTGCAAATTGCACGTAATGCAGAAGTCCGTCAATGGAAATACGAGCAGTGCACATGGCGGTAGGTCGAATGGCAGCCGCTTGAGCAGCGAGTAGCGTAGGTCCATCATAGGGGGTCGTAACTTTCCGGAGGATTGAACACAATGCACGGTGAATAACGGAAACACTAGCACCAGTGTCTATCAAAGCTTCGACTTGTACCCCTTCTACTACAACCAATATCATATTGCACGGACGCGATGGAGGAATTTCTGTCCTGACGTTCGATGCAGTTTTCCCTCCAAAAGCTGCATAATTCAGTTTTCCGGACGACGCTCGGCGAATTGAGAAGCAGGTCGAAGTGGGGACGTAGAGCGGCGAAGGGGTGACGGCGAGCGGCGTCTCGCAGGACGATACGTCGGAACCGTCTCGGATGCTACAGTAGGTGATGGAGAGCGGCCGCGCGGTGCAGCATAAGGACGGCGTTGGTCAGGCAGGCTCCCTAGACGTTGGAATGTAGCTCCTGGCGAAAAGTCATCCCGTTCGTATGCGTGATATCCGCGACGCTCGTCTTGCTGGCGCTTGCGGCAAAAACGTGCGGTATGGCCACGATAGCCGCAGTAGTAGCAGATGGGACAAAGAGGACGCCACTGCGGATAGCTGGTTTGGGTAGGTGCGCCAGTAGTCATGGAAGCCATGTGGGCCGGCGTTGATTTTTGAGGCATCGGTGGAACGATGACTGGAGTAACGGCGGCTACTTGTGCGTACGTTGGTGGGGCCCGAGGGGTTAGAGGGTCCGTGTACGCTGCACCAGCCAAGGACGCCAATTCCTCCTTGACAACGCCTCGTAGATTGGTATCCGATACATGAGAAGGCATAGGCCTTGCGGCGAAGCCAAGATACTGTAGCGCCTCACGAATTATTGCGCGGATCATTGCTCGTAACGTGGGCTCGTCGGCTGTAGTGGTTGCAGTGATGTCTGGCTGCAACCGTACTGATTCGAGTTCGTCGAGGCGCTGGCAAGTAGCGACGATATCAGCGACGGTAGCGGGGTTCTTGGTGGCTAAGGCATTGAAAGCGACAGGTCCGATGCCTTTGAGGATATGGCGAACCCTGTCTGATTCGGTCATGGCCGTGTTCACGCGTCGACAAAGAGCAAGCACATCCTCGATGTACGACGTATAATTTTCCCCGAGTTGTTGCTTGCGAGTGTCGAGCGTCTTTTTTGCGAGGGCGGAACGAACAGCCGGTGTGCCGAAGATTTGGCGGAGCTGCTGTTTGAAAGCACTCCAGTTCGTGAAATCAACCTCATGGTTGAAAAACCAAGTCTTCGCTACTCCAGTGAGATAAAAGGCGACGTGACGTAGCTTGGACGCGTCGTCCCAACGGTTAGCCGAACTCACTCGGTCGTAGTCGTCCAACCAATGCTCGACGTCTTCACCGCGAATAAAGAGAAAACCATGACTGCTTCGAGCTCGCCGTCTGGTCCGGATAGTCATCTGACACAAGATATTGTGCGTAGCGCTGATTCATTGTATTGTAAGGGAGGCTAAGTTAGCCACTATCTGCCCCTGCAGAAAGGTCACATGTATGGCGTGTTCGCTTACCTGACCGCCCCGAGCCCCCCCAAATTAGACGTGTCGAACTTACGAGCATCCAACGTTTTCGATGTGTTTATGCTGATGTCAAGTGATACAATACGGGTTCGCTTGGCAAATTGCGAGAGTTGGTATGCCGGCCAGAAAATTAACTGCTGGCGCTTACGTGTTTTCCAGTGAAGGCGCAGTTCAGAGGGCCTGCCGGTGAGTTTGGTTGTGGAACTTATTTTTTTCGCCCTACAAAATGGTTACTCGGAATAAAATTTCTAGATCACAAGTTGAAAAGTCGGTGTGAATAACGAGCTACCCCGCGTATTTTCATCGAGAGGACTTTAATGCTTTAGGTCTGAACGTCGTTAAAAAGGGAACTTATACAAAATTTGGAAGTTATTTTCTGAAAAAGTGCTTTATTTCCCAGTATAATAATATTTTTAGCACGAACAATAGCAACGGGAAAAAAGTATCAAAGAAAATTGTCGTTGAAACTTTAACGACGCTTAGGCGAAAATATTTGAAAACGCCCAAGCTTATGCTATTTAACTCATCAAATAAACGCAGAAAATTAATAAATGTGTTCACCTACGACTTCACATGAAAGATCTACGCCAGTAGAATATTTAAAAGTAAGGTTTGTCGTTGTGCACAGTTTCACACTTGATTAAAAAATATATATATACCTCCAACCAATTTTTCCTTCATCGCGGGAACTTCAAAGAGCGCTTACGTCACCAAAAGTTTCTATGGGAAGTATTCTTTGGTGAAACCTCATTTACAACATCACCAGCAAAGTTAATTTTTCCCTTGAAAATCGGTAATTAAGGAACGTCCCGTAGAGGGGCCGCCTTAAGGCGCTTTCAAGCTGTTTTTTACCGCGTTTCACCTGAGGGACTCCCAACTGTCGCTGGAAATAAAGTTTTGATTGATTTGATTTGATGGTCACCTTTAGGGTCTGGGGCGTTTCGCGAGGGCTGACCCTAAGAGGAAACGAAGGAAAGATGAAAAAAAATGAAGACTAAATTATGGGGTTTTGCGTGCCGAAACCGCGATCTGATTATTAGGTGCGCCGTAGTGGAAAACTCCGGAAATTAGGAATGCCTGTGGCTATTTAACGTGCCGTTTAATCTAAGTACAAGGGAGTTTTGGCATTTCGCCCGCATCGAAATGCGGAAAGAGGAAGGACGCGTCGACAAACCACGTGCCGCTCTCTCTTGCGACGACACTGCCTAAGATGACAGCCTTTATGAGCATTTGACCATATATGGCTGGACAAAGTTTACTGTGATGAACCGGTTCGCAAACCTTTATACCTTTCTATTTATCCAAATGGGCAGTGAACGAGAATAAAATCGGAGCGCGCTGAAACCGAAGCAGAATCAAAGCACTAGTTTTTATCAGTTCGACCCCGTGGTGCCAACAATAAGTTAAGGTGTCGTTGTTGCTTGTGAGTTACGCGTTCAGAATAAATATATAGCACGAACACTTGCACGTGAAATCCGATTTCTTTAATTGAATGAAATACTCCACATGAAACACTATATTCAAGATGATACGTGACGAGCTATTGCTATCTCTCATGAATAGATGAAATGCTTATATTTAAGAAATCTGTTCCACACGGTGCCATCGTCGTCAGTGTACGCGGAATGTGGAAAGTCCGCATTACGGCGTCTCGTCCAACCTCAGCCGATGCCAATCGCTGCAAGAGTATCCACAGCAGGATACACAAGCGTTGCTGGGCCCATGCAACGACTACGGCAGGACGGCTATGACGACTCAGCACGGCAGATATATCGAGCGCACATAAAGATCATCAGCCAGATTTGAGACAACGAGGCCGTCGTCCGCACCAGTCTGGCCACGACGGAACTGGTGTTCGATAAGACATGTTCAGAAGCTGTCCCAGAGCTAGATGCCTGTCACTGTGCGCCGGCATTTCACTACTTGTGCAGGCTTCAGCAGCCTCTATTTCTTCTTCGACAGTAGAATCTTGAGCTGTACCATCTTCTTTATCTGTAGCAGTTGCTACAAGGTACGTTTAACCTTGCTCATATTAAGTAGAGGCATGTCACAGTCCTGAGTGGTCTGGTTTCTTTTATTAGCGTCGAAGCTTTCTTGTGGCTCCCCAGTATCTTTGGTAGGTTGGAAGTTATGATGCTTGGGTGCTAAACCATCTGCTTAGCCTTACTCGCCGTGGGCTCAGCTAGAGAAGCATCTGCAGTAGTTGGGCCCAAATCTGTGTCGTCTGCTTCATTGATGTAAGACAGTTGTCTGGATGCCTTTGACTACGAGAAGGCTTCCAGCTGCTGCGGCTGCAATTCATTCTCCCCTTTGCGCATGACGAAGCGGAACTCGGACGGACCCAACAGCTGCTGCTAGTGTCTTTCCCCGGGTTCCGTGGGAACACAAACGGAGTCCTCCTTCACGCCGTCTTCCTCCACATCGTCGGTGAATGACTGAGTGACGGCATTCAGCCTGTCGTGCTCATCCTGGTGGGCGTGTTCCGCACATGGATGTGTTATTGCATTCAATCTTTCAAACTCGTCCTGCTCTGTATATGCTGCCATATTGGCAATGAAAAGCTCAAGGGTCGGCACAATGAGCGGAGGCGCAACTTCAAGTGCTGCGAGGACATTTTTGCCGAAGCCTCTGATGCTTGTTGCTCGGAGATGGTGAAAGCAAACGTAACTGCGTTGGAACTGCTGGTTGTGTAGACCCAGACCCGGAGCCAGGAGCCACATATATTCGTTCAGCTCTCCGTGCTCCTGGGCTAGAAGCGCAACCACTGGAATGGCCTCAATATCGTCGCCATTTCTCACTTCCACAACCAGCGTGATGACTACGCCGCTATTAAAAATGCAAGAGATCCTGGCCTCAGCAGCCGCAAGGACAGGAGCTCCAGGCGTTTGGCATGAAAACAGCAGCGTTGAAGGTTTATGCCGCGTGGATGATGATCTCGCAGGCTGTCTTGTCGAAGGTGTGGGTGAGCTGCAGAGCAGTGCCACGAATACTGGAGTTTTGGCACCCAGCGAAGGGCGACCTTGCGTCGGCGGCGGCGAACGGCAACCAAAGACGTCATTTCGGCACCCGGGCGCGAACAAGGTCTCAACAAGCTGCGGATTGCTTGAAGTTGCTGCGTTCCAAGGCTTGCACTCGGCCCGTTGTAAGGACCGCAAGACTTGTCTCCAAGGCCCTGGTTGATCCGATAGCTCCTGAATGTCAGGCATGCTGGTCCGAGCTTCAGCACTTTGGCCATGCGCTGACGCAGATCGATGTTGCTGCCGAGGAAGGTGCAACTTGGCCTTCCTGATAAGCATGATCAATAGCGGCAGGTGCAGGTCGCTGTCACTAGAGGAGGCCTCGACGAACACAGCGGTAAAGATTCCGCTAGATCACAGCGCCTATTTAGTAGGCTCGTAATGCGCGAACGTGTGTCGTTCTCGTTGCCAAGAAAGGCGCCATTCAGCCGTCTTGACAAGCCCGATCCAAAGATGCAGTTGATGGCCGTCGTCACTTGCAGTTGCTTCGGTGTTTGTGGCGAGATGGTTTCTTGTAATTAGTTCTGGCTGCGTAAGCTGGTGGGTGATGCGCTGAAGGTGTGGCCGCCGGCGAGATCGCCTAGAGAGATTCGTGCTTTCCTAGACCGACTCTGCAGAACGGCGGTTCAGTGAACGATCTACAATTCCATGAGGACACGCTTTCTTCTTTCTCCTCGCTGTACGCCACGCGACAAATGTGCGAATACGACTCGTATTCGCACATTTGTCGCGTGGCGTACCGCGAGGAGAAATAAGTGCTGCCGCGGGTCCTCATGGAATTGTAGATTGTTCACTGAACCGCCGTTCTGCACAGTCGGTCTAGAAAAGCACGAATCCCCCTAGGCGATCTCGCCGGCGGCGACACCGTCAGCGCATCACCCACCAGCTTACGCAACCACAACTAACTACAAGAAACCATTTCGCCACAAACACCGAAACAACTGCAAGTGACGACGGCCATCAACTGCATCTTTGGATCGGGCTTGTCAAGACGGCTGAATGGCGCCTTTCTTGGCAACGAGAACGACACACGTTCGCGCATTACGAGCCTGCTAAGTAGGCGCTGTGATCTAGCGGAATCTTTACCGCTGTGTTCGTCGAGGCCTCCTCTAGTGACAGCGACCTGCACCTGCCGCTATTGATCATGCTTATCAGGAAGGCCAAGTTGCACCTTCCTCGGCAGCAACATCGATCTGCGTCAGCGCATCGCCAGAGTGCTGAAGCTCGGACCAGCATGCCTGACATTCAGGAGCTATCGGATCAACCAGGGCTTTGGAGACAAGTCTTGCGGTCCTTACAACGGGCCGAGTGCAAGGCTTGGAACGCAGCAACTTCAAGCAATCCGCAGCTTGTTGAGACCTTGTTCGCGCCCGGGTGCCGAAATGACGTCGTTGGTTGCCGTTCGCCGCCGCCGACGCAAGGTCGCCCTTCGCTGGGCGCTAAAACTCCAGTATTCGTGGCACTGCTCTGCAGCTCACCCACACCTTCGACAAGACAGCCTGCGAGGTCATCATCCACGCCGCATAAACCTTCAACGCGGCTGTTTTCATGCAAAACGCCTGGAGCTCCTGTCCTTGCGGCTGCTGAGGTCAGGATCTCTTGCATTTTTAATAGCGGCGCAGGCATCACGCTGGTCCATGCTACAGCACCTGCGCGCCTCCAGAACAGCGTAATGATAGCGGAAGTGAGCAATGCCGACGATATTGAAGCCATCCCACTGGTTGCGCTTCTGGCCCAGGAGCACGGAGAGCTGAACGAATATCTGCGGCTCCTGGCTCTGGGTCTCGGTCTACACAACCAGCAGTTCCAACGTAGTTGCGTTTGCTTTCATCATCTCCGAGCAACAAGCGTCAGAGGCTTCGGCAAAAATGTACTCGTAGTACTCGAAGTTGCGCCTCCACTCATTTTGCCGATGCTTGACCTTTTCATTGCCAAGGTGGCAGCATACACAGAGCAGGACGAGTCTGAAAGATTCAATGCAATAACACATCCATTTGCGGAACACGCCCACCAGGATGAGCACGACAGGCTGAATGCCGTCACTCAGTCATTCACCGACGAGGTGGAGGAAGACGACGTGAAGGAGGACTCCGTTTGTGTTCCCACGCAACCGGGGGAAAGACACCGGCAGCAGCTGTTGGGTCCGTCCGTGTTCGGCTTCGTCCTGCGCAAAGGGGAGAATCAATAACGCCGCAGCAGCTGGAAGCCTTCTCGTAGTCAAAGGCATCCAGAAAACTGCCTTACATCAATGAAGCAGACGACACAGATTTGGGCCCAAGTACTGCAGATGCTTCTCTAGCAGAGCCCACGGCGAGTAAGGCTGAGCAGATGGTTTAGCACTCAAGCATCATAACTTCCAACCCACCAAAGATACTGTGGAGCCGCAAGAAAGCTTCGACGCTAATAAAAGAAACCAGACCACTCAGGACTGTGACATGCCTCTACTTAATATAAGGTTAAACGTACCTTGTAGCAACTGCTACAGATAAAGAAGATGGTACAGCTCAAGATTCTACTGTCGAAGAAGGAATAGAGGCTGCTGAAGCCTGCGCAAGTAGTGAAATGCCGGCGCACAGTGACAGGCATCTAGCTCTGGGACAGCTTCTGAACATGTCTTATCGAACACCAGTCCCGTCGTGGCAAGACTGGTGCGGACGACGGCCTCGTTGTCTCAAATCTGGCTGATGATCTTTATGTCCGCTCGATATATCTGCCGTGCTGAGTCGGCATAGCCGTCCTGCCGTAGTCGTTGCATGGGTCCAGCAACGCTTGTGTATCCTGCTGTGGATACTCTTGCAGCGATTGGCATCGGCTGAGGTTGGACGAGACGCCGTAATGCGGACTTTCCACATTCCGCGTACACTGACGACGATGGCACCGTGTGGAACAGATTTCTTAAATATAAGCATTTCATCTATTCATGAGAGATAGCAATAGCTCGTCACGTATAATCTTGAATATAGTGTTTCATGTGGAGTATTTCATTCAATTAAAGAAATCGGATTTCACGTGCAAGTGTTCGTGCTATATATTTATTCTGAACGCGTAACTCACAAGCAACAACGACACCTTAACTTATTGTTGGCACCACAGGGTCGAACTGATAAAAACTAGTGCTTTGATTCTGCTTCGGTTTCAGCGCGCTCCGATTTTATTCTCGTTCACTGCCCATTTGGATAAATAAAAAGGTATAAAGGTTCGCGAACCGGTTCATCACAGTAAACTTTGTCCAGCCATATATGGTGAAATGCTCATAAAGGCTGTCATCTTAGGCAGTGTCGTCGCAAGAGAGAGCGGCACGTGGTTTGTCGACGCGTCCTTCCTCTTTCCGCATTTCGATGCGGGCGAAATGCCAAAACTCCCTTGTACTTAGATTAAACGGCACGTTAAATAGCCACAGGCATTCCTAATTTCCGGAGTTTTCCACTACGGCGCACCTAATAATCAGATCGCGGTTTCGGCACGCAAAACCCCATAATTTAGTCTTCATTTTTTTTCATCTTTCCTTCGTTTCCTCTTAGGGTCAGCCCTCGCGAAACGCCCCAGACCCTAAAGGTGACCATCAAATCAAATCAATGAAAACTTTATTTCCAGCGACAGTTGGGAGTCCCTCAGGTGAAAAGCGGTAAAAAACAGCTTGAAAGCGCCTTAAGGCCCCTCTACGGGACGTTCCTTAATCACCGATTTTCAAGGGAAAAAATTAACTTCGCTGGTGATGTTGTAAATGAGGTTTCACCAAAGAATACTTCCCATAAAAACTTTTGGTGACGTAAGCGCTCTTTGAAGTTCCCGCGATGAAGGAAAAATTGTTTGGAGGTATATATATATTTTTTAATCAAGCGTGAAACTATGCACAATGACAAACCTTACTTTTAAATATTCTACTGGCGTGGATCTTTCATGTGAAGTCGTAGGTGAACACATTTATTAATTTTCTGCGTTTATTTGATGAGTTAAAAAGCATAAGCTTGGGCGTTTTCAAATATTTTCGCCTAAGCGTCGTTAAAGTTTCAACGAGAATTTTCTTTTACACTTTTTTCCCGTTGTTATTGTTCGTGCTAAAAATATTATTATACTGGGAAATAAAGCACTTTTTCAGAAAATAACTTCCAAATTTTGTATAAGTTCACTTTTTAACGACGTTCAGACCTAAAGCATTAAAGTCCTCTCGAAGAAAATACGCGGGATAGCTCGTTATTCACACCGACTTTTCAACTTGTGATCTAGAAATTTATTCCGAGGAACCATTTTTTGGGGCGAGAAAAATAAGTTCCACAACCAAACAAACCGGCAGGCCCTCCGAACTGCGCCTTCACTGGAAAACACGTAAGCGCCAGCAGTTAATTGTTTGGCTGGCATACCAACTGTGGCAATTTGCCAAGCGAACGCGTATTGTATCACTTGACAAGAGCATAAACACATCGAAAACGTTGGATGCTCGTAAGTTCGACACGTCTAATTTGGGGGCTCGGGGCGGTCAGGTAAGCGAACACGCCATAGATGTGACCTTTCTGCAGGGGCAGATAGTGGCTAACTTAGCCTCACTTACAATGCAATGAATCAGCGCTACGCACAATATCTTGTGTCGGATGACTATCCGGACCTGACGGCGAGCTCGAAGCAGTCATGGTTTTCTCTTATCGCTCAAACGTGTTATCGTAAGACGTAGTTGCGGGGCCGTCAACATTCGTACCGTCAACAGTTGCGGGGCCGTATGCGGTTACTGTACTGCCATTTACTGCGGATAAAAAGCATGCGCCCACATTTTGTGCATAACGAGTTTATAAGCATAATAATAATAATATTTAGGGTCTTACGTGCCAAAACCACTTTCTGATTATGAGGCACGCCGTTGTGGAGGACTCCGGAAATTTTGACCACCTGGGGTTCTTTAACGTGCACCTAAATCTAAGCACACGGGTGTTTTCGCATTTCGCCCCCATCGAAATGCGGCCGCCGTGGCCGGGATTCGATCCTGCGACCTCGTGCTCAGCAGCCCAACACCATAGCAGTTTATAAGCACGGCAAGAATTAAATTTAAGAGGGTTTGAAGTCGAGCTCGTTGTTATGCATCCATGGTACAAAACAGCGCTAAAGACACGGTCTAGAAGAAAGGAGACGACAGGACGAGCTCTGACTGCCAACAATTGCTTTTATTGTTCGTGCTCGAATATATACAGAATATATAGTATACACAAGGAGTACAGATTTCCTGACTAATGATGATGTTTTTGTTCGTTCTGTATTTGTTCGCCCAATTCCCCTTGCTTTTCAAGCAAGATATTCGTACATGCACACTAAAAAACAATTGTTGGCCGTCAGCGCTCGTCCTGTCTGCTTCCTTCTAGTTCATGTCTCCAGCGATGTTTTCAGCCAAACAATTCAAATGTGGCCTGTTAGTGTTTGGTAGGGAACGCACAGTTCGGGAGCGTCTTCCGGTGAGATTAGTTGAGGGCTTTTAATTTTTTTTTCACGTCAAGGATTGTTTACTCGACATAAAATTTCTATATCACAAGAAGAAGTGTATGTGCAAATAATGAGCTATTTTGCGTATATTTAGGTGGAGGGCATTAATGGTTAATTTAGGTCTGAACACCATCCAAAAGTTACTTTCTGCCGAATTCGGAATTATTTTCATGAAAATTTGTTGATTTTTTAGTCAAATATTATTTTAGCATAAACTATAGCAATGAGGAAAAGTAGTAAAGATGACTGTCGCTCAAACGTTCAGAATTATTGCGTGAAAAGTTTCTAAAAACGCAAATTTTTTTGCTTCTTTACTGAGGCAATTTAACGCGCAAAATTTATAAATGTGTTAACCTATGGTGAGCAAAACGTGAACAAGGTTTTGAAGGCCTTGAAGAAGACAAGCCCACTTGTCGAAACGTTGGCTCCTGCATTCAGATTGTTCACGTTTTGCTCATCGTCTTGAAGTTCCATCTCCCGCATTCCCCGTATTGAACCTATGATGTAACATAAAAAACACGAGAGTAGAATATTCTAAAATATTATTTATCATTGTACCTAGTTTCACAATTCATTAATAAAGTTTACCTCCGGCCAATTTTGGCTTCTTCACGGAAAATTCAAAGAGCGCTTACGTCACCACGGAATTTTTTTCAATAAAACTACTTCGGTGAAACTTCATTCAAGTGCACTAACCAGCTATCCTAGTGTTTTCCACGAAAATCGGCGATGGTCACTTTTGGGGTCTGGGACGTTTCGCGTAATATAACCCCTCAACCCCTCTGAATACGGGCAAAACAATGAAAATTCGTAAGTGGTGTTCGAATAGCAAAATTTTCGAATCGAGTCGCTTATACCAAGTATTTGTGAAATACGACCGCGCAAAATCAAACATAAAATGGAGTATTTCCAATTTTTAAAAAGTACGCAGTAGTAGTTGTAGTTAACAACGCGACACCGATCGAGCACGGCCTCAATGACTTCGGCCAAGACGAAACGCTCTCGATCACCGAGCAGTTCCTGGGGTGTAGTGTGACGCAGTATACAACGGCGAGGCAGGAACGAGGTAACGTCGCGCGTTGTAGCTACGGCGGGAGGGTGACGGTATCGGCATATCGCGTGATATGGTCCACTGTGACGATGACCCAGCGGTTACCGGCAGATATCAGGGGAAGGGGCCCGTACAAATCGATGCCGACACGTCCAACCCACCCAAACGGCGGAGCCGGGCAGTGTAGAGGCTGCAGACCACCCGGCGACTGATTGAGTGAAGATTTGCGTCGTTCGAAATCGGAGCTAGAGTCAACAAACTTTCCAACGTAGCTGTGCATATTTCGCCACTAGTACCGCTGTCGAAGGCGTTTGTAAGGTATGACAGCTAGTGAGTGTGCACCCTGTGAATCAGCGTGGAAGGGATGGGCAGATTTCGGAACGCAGACTTTGAGATATTTCTGAAAACCACTGGCGGCCGTCTCAAGAATAATTGCGTCGGTGGAGCAGGTCATCGCGAACAGTTGGCAAAATGGTGAGCTTGAAGACGCAACGTGCGAGTTGTTGGTTGTGTTAGTGAACCGGCAAGAAACTCTATCAGGCAGGCAATACAGTGGTCCTTGCGCTGCTCGGAAACGATAGTGTCGATATCAACGTACGAAATGGTGGACGCTAAGGGACGGAAAATCACGTCAGGCAAGGGAGAGCATGACATCATGCTGGCGTCCGTTTCGCTACACGACGCGGATGTCATAGTCCTGAAGGCGATGTGCCCAGCGGGCAAGGCGGCTTCAGGGATTCTTCAACGATGAGAGCCAACAGCGTACATGATGGTCCGTGACGGTCTCGAATGGGTGGCCACACAACCTACTTAATTATTTATTCATTTATAGAGTAGAAGCCAGGGCTTTCTTTTGACTAGTCCTGCAAGGTTACTTTGTGACCCCGGTCAACCCGCATCGCGCGAGCGTCTGGCGACCTTTCGAAGTATAAACGTAGTGACCCAGATTGAGAGAGTGCTAAGTGAGAACGATTTTTTTTGTTTTGCAGAATTATCTGACACAATCACACATAAACTAAAGACCGGAAAATAACGATGGCAAAACGAAAAAACCGAATACTGTGACGCTGCAGTGACATTGAAGGCGCAAGCACTGCAAAAAAGCCTGAGTTAAAATTTATCTAACTCATCATTAGCCGAAATAGGGCCGATAAACACTCAAATCACAAAGACAGGGACAAGCGCGGTCGTCAGGCGTCGAGGGCGACATGTAATTCCCGGATTATGTACGGGTGCCATTCATACGTCCATCATCACAGATTCTGGAGAAATCGGTGGTATAGCTGGCGCGCATTCGAGAATGCATTGCGTACGACGGCAGCAGTCGAGTCCTCCGCGTAACTGATACGACAAGGTCCGTTCGATGTAGAACCTGCGACAATATTCAAGGAATGTCCTACAGCACTTATTTGCTTACGAACTTGTGCTTCCTGAGCAATAAAGTGCTCACGAAGTGCGTAGCAGTACTACAGCGACAGCTAGCTTGACATTACACGTACCGCAGTCTGCTCGCGCAGCATGATCCCCTGAAATTATATACAGCAACACGGAAACAATATTATTTAAAGAAACTCATTTCGCGTTTACTGCTCCTCTGTCCAGAAGGCGCTACGACGTTTTTCCTTTTCCGCCCCAGCGTCGCCGACACCGGCCGTTTAGAGAGGCGATGACAATGATGCGCCATTACAAACGATAGCGGCTCAGTTTTCGTCGCTCTTCTAGGTGAGCTTTGACTAGATCGATGTCGCCCCGCCGTAGTTGCTTAGTGGCTGTGGTGCTGCGCGTCTAAACACGAGGTCGCACGCGGGCGCTGCTTATATGTATATATATATATATATATATATATATATATATATATATATATATATATATATATATAGATAGATATATATATATTATGGGCATTTATAAGCTACGCTTTGTCATCTGTACATGATCATCATCGTGTGGGGTTCATATGGCGTTCCTAATGATCGCTTGCGGGGCTCGCTCTTGTGTGATCCGTGCTTTGGGCGTCGTCGGTTCGCCGCATCTCCGACGCGTAATAAACGTCGGGATAACTGCTGCATCACAAGTGGTGGAGTGTGCTTTACGGTCCTCCGTCCTCTGACTCCCAGCTGAACCTCCTGGAGCTTCGATCAGGTCGCCGATTGTGCCAGCTGTCCGCGAGTATGTAGCAGGACGAGCCAACGGGCAGTTCTACTTCAACCATCTCGGCCTCGGCTACCCCAGCCTCTCCGTATTGGATTATCTGTGGGCACCAGCGTGATCCCCATCTATTTGCTGGACTTCGCGGTGAAGACGTCGAGGATTGGTTGGACGACTACGACCGAGTGATTTCGGCTAACCGTTGGGACGACGCGTCCAAGCTACGTCACGTCGCCTTTTATCTCACTGGAGTAGCGAAGACTTGGTTTTTCAACCATGAGGTTGATTTCACGAACTGGAGTGCTGTAAAACAGCAGCTCCGCCAAATCTTCGGCACACCGGCTGTTCGTTCCGCCCTCGCAAAAAAGACGCTCGAGACTCGCAAGCAACAACTCGGGGAAAATTATACGTCGTACATCGAGGATGTGCTTGCTCTTTGTCGACGCGTGAACACGGCCACGACCGAATCGTACAGGGTTCGCCATATCCTCAAAGGCAACGGAGCTGTCGCTTTCAATGCCTTAGCCATCAAGAACCCCGCTACCGTCACTAATATCGTCGCTACTTGCCAGCGCCTCGACGAACTCGAATCAGTACGGTTGCAGCCAGACATCACTGCAACCACTACCGCCGACGACCCCACGTTACGAGCAATGATCCGCGGAATAATTCGTGAGGAGCTACAGTATCTTGGCTTCGCCGCAGGGCCTATGCCTTCTCATGTATCGGATACCAATCTGCGAGGCGTTGTCAAGGAGGAATTGGCGTCCATGGCTGGTGCAGCGTACACGGACCCTCTAACGCCTCGGGCCCCACCAACGTACGCACAAGTAGCCGCCGTTACTCCAGTCATCGTTCCACCGATGCCTCAAAAACCAACGCCAGCCCACATGGCTTCCATGACAACCAGCGCACCTACCCAAGCCAGCTATCCGCAGTGGCGTCCTCCTCGTCCCATCTGCTACTACTGCGGCTATCGTGGTCATATAGCACGTTTTTGCCGCAAGCGCCAGCAAGACGAGCGTCGCGGATATGACGCATATGAACGGGATGACTTTTCGCCCGGAGCTACATTCCAATGTCTAGGGAGCCTGCCTGACCAACGCCGTCCTTATGCTCCACCGCGTGGCCGCTCTCCATCACGTAGTGTAGCATCCGAGACGGTTCCGACGTATCGCCCTGCGAGACGGCGCTCGCCGTCACCCCTTCGCCGCTCTACGTCCCCACTTCGACCTGCTTCTCAATTCGCCGAGCGTCGTCCGGAAAACTGAATTATGCAGCTTTTGGAGGAAAAACTGCATCGAACGTCAGGAAAGAAATTCCTCCATCGCGTCCGTGCAATATGATATTGGTTGTAGCAGGAGGGGTACAAGTCGAAGCTTTGATAGACACTGGTGCTAGTGTTTCCGTTATTCACCGTGCATTGTGTTCGCGCCTCCGGAAAGTTACGACCCCCTATGATTGACCTACGCTACTCGCTGCTCAAGGGGCCGCCAGTCGACCTACCGCCATGTGCACTGCTCGTATTTCCATTGACGGACTTCTGCATTACGTGCAATTTGCAGTGCTAAGTTCGTGTGCCCAGCAGCTCATATTGGGATGGGATTTTCTTTCTACGGCCTCCGCCTCCATCTGCTGCGGGCAACGCGTTCTCCACATGACCCACACGACCTATTCACTTCTAGCAGATGACGCACCACTTCACTTGCTTGCTGCAGAAGATACCGCGCTACCACCTCTTCATCAAAGCATTGTTACTATCACGCCTGATGTCATTGACAGCGGCGACGTGCTCGTATTACCATCTGTACGCTGTCTCGCAAGAGGGATAGCCTTTTCATCAGGGCTGGTTCGGTTTTATCATGGCTCTGCACTTCTCTGCGCTACAAACCCGACATCCGAAAAGATTCTCATCCCTAAAGGCACTACATTGGCTTGCGCCACTGAATCGGAGTCTCTCTCTGTTGTTTCCTTTAAAGCAGCTTCCTCTGAAATTTCTTGTACTGGACAGGCGGCATCTCCTTCAGCTCTTGCAGCTGCCATCAGTTCCGACCTGACACCTTCGCAGTCACAACAGTTGCTTGCTTTGCTCCAAAAACATGAAGCTTCGTTGACGCGCATTCATCTTCGTTGGGAAAACTTTCGATTACAACGCATCGGATAGAGACAGATGGCACATCCATCGTGCGCCGTAGACCGTATCGCGCAACGCTAGCCGAATGGAAAGTCATTGACGAGAATGTCACCGGCATGCTCCAACGGAACATAATACGCCCCTCTGCTAGCCCTTGGTCATCACCCGTTGTTTTTGTACGCAAGAAAGACGGCTCTGTTCGATTTTGTATCGACTACCGAGCACTTGACAAGGTCACACGCAAGGACGTATACCCTATGCCGCGAATAGACGATGCCTTGCATTCCCTGCAGGGTGCCGAGTACTTCTCCAGTCTCGATCCGCGTTCCGGCTACTGGCACATACCTATGCATGAGGACGATAAAGAGAAAACGGCGTTTTCGACACCAGACGGGCTCTACGAGTTTAATGTCATGCGTTTCGGCCTCTGCAATGCGCCCGCAACGTTCGAGCGCATGATTGACACTGTTTTTCGTGGCCTAAAGTGGAAGACTTGCTTGTGCTATCTGAACGATATTGTTGTTTTCTCGTCAACCTTCTCTCAGCACCTGAAACGTCTGGATCAAGTTCTCACGTGCCTTGCCAACGCTAGACTTCAGCTAAACACCACGAAATGCCATTTTACGAGCAAGACGATCAAGGTATTAGGTCACATTGTGAGCAAAGACGGCATTCGTCCAGATCCTAACAAGGTTTCGGCAGTTCGGCACTTCCCTGGTCCCGAAAAGACCAAAGATTTGCGCAGTTTTTTAGGCCTCGCTTCCTATTTTCGCCGATTCATATGAGACTTCGCCTCAATAGCGTCACCTCTGCACAAATTACTGTGTTCTAATGTTCTCTTTGTGTGGTCTCCCGAATGTGAATCAGCGTTCGCCCATCTGAAGCGCGCTCTCACATCTGAACCAGTACTTCGCCATTTTGATGAAGCTGCTCCTACCATCCTGCATACGAATGCTAGTGGTCACGGCATTGGTGGCATTCTCCTACAGCGAGACGACACTTTAGGTGAGAGGGTCGCCGGGTACGCAAGTCGCGTTCTCACAAACGCCGAAAAGAATTACACCATCGCGGAGCAGGAAAGCCTAGCTATCGTTTGGTCTGTGCAGAAGTTTCGACCTTATCTTCACGGCCGCCATTTCACCATAGTTACAGAACATCATGCATTATGCTGGCTTTCGACGCTGAAGAACTTGTCTGGACGACTTGGTCGGTGGATCCTTCGTCTGCAAGATTACGACTTTACTATAACCTACAAGTGCGGAAAAAAAACACCAGGATACAGACGCGCTTTCTCGCTGTCCGCTTCCTATGACACCATACAATGGACCTCCAACTACCATCCGTGACAAGCTTTCGCACGACCCCTCTTCACATGGTTTCTCGTTAGCCACTGTAGAGGAGATGCCTACACATGACAACAGATTCTTTCAATCTCAGCAACTTGCAGACTCTTACTGTCGGCGCATCACAGACCACCTTCAAGGAGCTTCGCGCCCGCCTAACGCCCGCTTTCGTCGACAGCTGACGCAATTTAAGATTGACAACTGCGTCCTGTACCGTCATGTCTATCACCCTGACGGTCAGGACGAGGAGGAGGAGGAGAAACATTTATTTTAAAAAAGAAAGGACAAGCAGGTGTCTTTCTGCTTGTGCAGGAGGCGCCCTTAGTCCAGGGCTCCTGCGGCTCTTGCTGTCTCCCGGGCCTGCCGCACCAGTTGCTGCTGGTTACGAGGGTCCGAACTAGTCAGCATGGCCTCCCACTGCTCGGGTGTGTGGTTGGGTATTTGCGGGGCCGCCTTCACGTTGGGGCACGCCCAGGTGGTGTGATATAGGGAGGCGTAATCATTACAAAGGGGACATTTGTATGAATATAGTGTAACGTGTATTGTGTGTAGTCTGCTTAAATGGGGGTGTGTGTTGGTTTGTAGTTGTCGCCATGTTACGGCGTCTTCACGTGAGAGGGTCTTGTGTGGAGCTGGGTATTGTCGTCTGTTCAATCTGTGGTGTTGTAGTATGGCGTTGCATTGTAAAGGTACGGGCTCCATGGATGCGGCCGTATCCCTCTCTTGTGGCGCCCGGGAGGTCAACGCTGGGTTCCTGTCCTGCCACGCTCTCTACGTGCTCATGTCCTGCAGGCTTTTCACGACGACATGACTGCTGGTCACCTTGGTTTCCACAAAACCTATGACCGCATCAAAGGTCGCTTCTACTGGCCTGGCTTGTCCGCCAGTGTAGCGAGGTATGTGGCTTCCTGCGCCCTATGTCAGCGTCGAAAGCTCCCTACATCAGCTCCAAGCGGACAACTGCAACCGGTTCCGTGTCAGTCGCAACCATTTGAAGTTGTTGGCATTGACCTGTATGGTCCTCTTCCTGTGACTCTCACCGGTAAACGATAGATTGTGACAGCTGTTCACTACTTGACACGCTACGCCGAAACAGCTTGTGTGAGTTCTGCCTCAGCGTCTGAAGTTGCTGCATTCGTACTTCAAGCCTTAATTCTGCGTCACGATGCTCCTCGCGTCCTCATGAGCGACCATGGAAAAGCATTCCTCTCGCAACTTGTAGACAAAGTACTCAGAGCCTCCGGAACCACCCACAAGACTACCTCCATTTACCATCCGCAAACCAACGG